>NC_024314.1:24629874-24668646 GCF_000523025.1 Cynoglossus semilaevis | reverse complement strand
GGGGGGTGGGGTTCCAGTTTTTTAATGACATGCAAATGGAATGTAATGTTTTTTTGTTCTCTCTGAAGGCCTTTCTAGAGACTTTACTGTGAGGTGTAGAGGGAATCGTACCGCAGACCGTATGCCCTGCCGCAAATTGGTGGACATGTAACCAACCGGTAGGACAGGATAGAATCACAGTTTAAAATAATGTTAAAAAGAAAAGTTACCGTTAGCACATGCGCTAACGGTGTATTTTATATGTGTTTTTACACCCTCCTCTGGTGCCACACAGTAAACATTTTATTCAGTAATGACTATTAATTACATTCCCACTCTGTTATTTAACCAGTATCTCACACGTGTGTGTTAATGACGCCAAAGCTAACGCTAAATAGTCCAATTTTCTGCTCAGTAAAAGATCCCGTTTGTCATGCACATCCTATTTGTTCCAGCACGAGACAAACAACAACATTAATTTAATCGCGGCAGTTTGCACCAGCGAGCACCGATCTCCCCCCGGAGTATTGAATGAAAGTGTTAGATTAGATTAATGTTTCCTCCCTATGTGGCTAACCTGCGGCACGGCGATGAGACGATACTGTATCAAATTAGAGAATCAGAGGGAGGAAAACCTCCCACTGTTAAAGATCTAATTATTGCAAACACAATAAACAGCTTGATTGTTTTTTAATGTCTGCCAGTGTACCCTGCCCCCACCACACACACATACAGACACACACACACACGTACACACACACACAGATCCACCAGCTTTACTGTCTGAGAGCACGTTATTATTTTTTTCTGAAGAATCCAGTATTTGTAAATCTCTTAACCCTTAAAGTATTTGGCAAATTTTCTTTGACTTTCTTTACTGTTAGCATTGCTAATGTTGCTAACAAGTTTTCTTCAACAAGTTTTTTTTTTTTCATTGATTTAAATCTTGCTAATTTTAATATTAATCGTAGAAAGCTATAAAATCCCTTTAATTACATCAAGGGAAAAAAATTACTTATTATTGACATGTAATATCCGGCCAGATGAGAGGGGGGTCGTGGGCCAGAAGTGGCCACAAGCCAGATGTTTGAGACCCCATATATATATACATATACATTTGTGCTGCTATTGATTTGCACATCTGTCTGAATCTAATTGTTATCCCATGATCTCTCCATGTCGGACCCCAGTCCGTCTGAAAACACACCACAGCTCCTCCAACAGGCCCCGCCCACATCACGCAGTACCGGCCCATTCATGGCTATTCATTCCTTCTCACCCAACAGCCTCCACTGAGGAGGCAGAAGGCAACCATGTGGGGAACAGGGGGCATCAAGACTCCGTCTAACATCTTTGATGTCTGCTGTATGTGTGAGCGAGGGTGGGAAAATAAACTGCCTTTTTTCCAGATGAGAGAGTCAGACTCCAGCGTGTCACAGTGGAGGAGGCAGTGGGAGGTGAAAGGTCCACATCAACCAGGAAAACTCAGTCACTCAGGCATCCCGGATGTTTACCCAGCATGCAACAGCATGGCAGCAGGAAAAAACAAGCAGCGCTGCAGACACTAAACATCCTTCCTGTGCTTCAGTCCAATCCTCAGTACGCCAAACCTTTGTTCAGAGGTGTTGGCATGTTTTCAACAGAGTGGTTCTCAAAGTGAGGGGCAGGGGCTGTGGAGGGTACGTAGCTATTGTAGGAGCAGGACACGTGCAATGCACAAGGCCAGAGATAAATTAGCAACAAGGTTATTAATACATGTTCTTGTCATTTATTTTTTTAAAGTAATTGTAAACAAAGTCAGGACATCGTGCACATTCAGCAGCAGTTTCTGCACTCCGCCTTCACACCCTCAGACTTCTACTGTCCTGACTGCTGGAACATTTCTATAATGATTATCAACTGGCGGCACGTGGGCCAGATCCAGCCCGCCGAACCATCCAGTACAGCTCCTGATTGGATACAGCAGACAACAATGTAAGACAATTTTTTTTTTATATCGATTTATTTGAGAGTCTGACCCCCCACGAGAACCCCCCGAGAAATACAGTGATATGGTGACCCCTGCTGTAGATGGTGTCATAGTTTAACTGTTGGCTGTCATGCACAAACACCATGACAGTTTTAGTCTAATGTTCCATTCTCAAAAGTATTGGAGTCGACTTCAGGCCTCGGTTTGTGAATATGTTTATATTTAGAGTAACATTTGTTGTTAAATTAAAGTTTTTGTTCAATTTCCTTTTTTTTTTATTTCGGAGTGGCTCCAACATTTCTAGTAAATCCGGGGGCCGTGTGAGGACTGTTGTGAAGTGGTGTCGCGGCTGCTGCTCACCTTTGGCTCAGGTTTGTCTTTAATTATTGTCCAGGAAGGAACACACACAGCCCAGCTCATCAACTGGATAAATATTTGACCGCTGTTCCATAAATTGGCATTGAGGGGGGTGGGGGTGGGGGTGCAGGGAACGTTTGATTTAACAACACATTCTGTCCGAGCCCGACGTCATGCGCAGAGCGATGCACAGTGAATTGGCTCTCGGCAGGTGACCACAGCGAGAGGTAAATTAAAACTCACACGTCTGCTGGAGAAATGAGAGATTTCATATGCTTCCTGATTTTTGTCCTGTTTAATTATAACCTCTGTCAAAGCCTAATCTTCCACGCTTAGACAGGACGTCCAATTAATCAGAAACAGGAATGTTCTCCGACTAAAGAGAAGAGAGGATTGTGTCTTAGCGGCACAGAGTTTCAGGATGAAGATTTTGTGCTTTGTTTGTGTGTCAGTTGTTGTTTTTATTTCTCTCCAGTTGCCTGCTGGTGGCTGTGTGTGTGAAAAACTGGTCTATTTCAACCCAGGAGTTTCACTAACAGGACTCAGGGGCTGGCACTGGCACCATGTGAGAACGCTCTGAGCAGGACACACAGGCTATGAGGCGTCACGCCTCCCCAACCAAGAATCCCACTGTGATTTTAAGCCGGTGTCGCTTGAGCTCGGCTTACGGTTTATGCTAATCTGGAATCTGCGAAGGATCATAGAAATCCAAACAGTCGTTCCACGTTGGACAACAAAGGCAGGCGAAGGACAAAGGAGACAAAAAGTTTACTTTCAAAACTGGAAAGGCTTGAAATTTCTGTGCTTATTAGAGCGCCGGTGGGAAATGCATGAAGTAACATTTGAAATATTATAACAGTGACACTTTCATCTGAGCCTTAAGCTGCTACTCCTGATTCACGGTCGCAGTAATCATGAGCATTTCTCACCGACGGTGTGTGTGCCCGCGGGTTCAGAACTCATAAGCAGCGATGAGTCACCTCGGTCACGAAGCTGTAACTTTGCATCAATCATCACAATGCGGTCTGATAAGTCAGACCTGCCAGGTCCTGATTGGTATGCGCTCCATGTCATGTATACAGTGGAGTTGTAAGAACTCCCACCAGGTCAGCGTGTTACTGCATCACTGTGTTATTTGCATCTAATTGGTTGACACCAAATTGCATCTCTCTCTTCTGGAGATGTTTCCTCAACATCATCACTACAGCAGTCCATGACGACAGACGGGTCAATCACTGTCACTGTCGCACCAACTTTGGGTGATTCTTGGTACAAATTATACACAAGGGTGTGTGGTTTTCAGGGTATTTTCTTGTATTCTGAGGCCTTTTGACTTTTTACAAAAGTCATAGTATAGTATGTTGTTTTTCCAAATCAGGAAATTATGTTCTTTGCCATTTTTGGTACAAATTAGACACATGTTTGGATAATTTGGGGAATTGTGTTTTCATTTTGAGATTTGTTTTTGGGGATTTTTTCACAAAAGTCATAGTATATACAGAATTTTGGTCAATATATGACAATTTTTATATATATATTGTTGACAAAACTCATAGTATAGAATCACATTTTTTAATTTATTTTTTACAAATCAGGAAGTTATTTTTTTTCACATTTTTGGTACAAGTGAGTACAGGTTTTGGGGTATTTTTTTCCATTCTTATTTTTTTGGATTTTCATATAAATCATAACATGTTTACACCAAATTCCATCTCTCTCTTCTGGAGATCCCTCCTCTGGTCTCCTCAACATCATCACAACATCAGTCCGTGGAACAGCAGTGATCCTGACTGACAGGTCAATCACCGTCGCTGTCTCATCAACTTTGGGTGATTTTCAATAAAGTTAAATGACTCACAGATGGGTGTAAACTTTTTGATCTTATGTTTTTCCAGGAGCCTGGAGAAGCCATCTTGAATCAGCGGCGCGGGCGTCGTCCTCACATGTGGATTTCACATCACCTGGCGTGAGTTATTGTAAAGAGCTAGCGGAGTGGGCCCTTGTTTTTAGTGTCAGTATTAATCGTCAATCACCTCCACTTCCCTTCCTCGCGCTAAAAAGTGAGGCATACATATTTATGAAGTCTGCTGCCTTTGTGTGAAGACATTTGTAACTGATTAGGTGAAGTTTTTCATCCCCGACTCTGAGTCCAGATGTGCAGATATACGAGCTGAAGGTCGGTCATTATTCACGTCCCACTGTCGCTGCTTTCTCCTGTGTTTGTTTGCATTTGAGCGCAGTGACATTATGGCTGAGCAAAAAAGAATTATAATTATGTGAGTGAAACTGTCGTCCAGACGGAGAGATATCTGCTGCCAAAAAAGTCTGCTTTCTTCTCTGAATGTTCTGACAAGACGGCTTCGCTTAGAGTTAAAACAAAAACCTTCTCACCATCGTGCTATTAATCATGTGAGGGTGTCAGGGTTCAGCTGGTGCCACGGTCATTTTCAAACGGCCTCACTTATTAATTTGCATTCATTTTGTGTGAATGCGTTTGTGAGATCTCCGAAGACTTGATCCGGTGCAGGTGCCGGCATCTCCACTCTTTAAGGCTGACCATTAAAGTGGATTGTCAGGCCAGGGAAGGGGCAACTTTTACATTTGTATTCAAACTCCAGTGGACCGTGGAATAAGATCATTATAGATAATTACAGACTTTTTGTCCTACGGCCGTTGTCTGATTTTAACATCGGGTAAAGTTTTTACTTTATCTAAAACGACTGATTCTTCAGGGAATTAAAGACTCTGTATGGGCTTCTTCTCATTGGAGGAGCACAAATACACCAGGGAATTAAAGACTCTGTATGGGCTTATTCTCATTGGAGGAGCATTGTTTTATGACAAACAAATGACTGAAAAATGTCTGAAATATTTTGGCAGAACTTTTCTTTTATCTCAGACAAAGGATTGTGATATTTTACCTTGACATGTTTTGATATTTTTTGTCCTTCCTCAGATGTGTCCTCTGAATGATGTCATTAAGTTGAACAAATATAAGGTCGTAGACCCACAGAGTGGACGGTAAGAAAAGTTCTCTTGTGAGATTTTCTCAGTTTCAGTTTCATTCAGGTTGCTCTGTGTTACAGACAGTTTTTGTAGATATTGGAGCAGCCAAGTGTCATTGAACTCACCCGTAGGCACGCCCACTAATGGTGAAATATATAGACTGTGTTTGGTATAATAATTATATGTAGATGATAGATGTGGTTCATCCCACAATGGGGAAATCTGTGTGTGCTGTTGCAGGCTACACAGGCTGCCACCGGAGGTGCCATAAGGTAGATGGTTCCTCCTGGGCTCGAACCCAAATCCTTCTGATAAAGACATACTGTATATACTGTACGTACATATAAATAAATATATGAGCTTCTTTATTACTTGAGAAGCTAGAAGAAGTAATAATAAATTCGGGGTCCCTGCTCCTTCTATACCTCAGTTTTGGGTGGGGGTCTTGTCTTGGGTAATGGTGAAGATCCCTGATTTGATGAAAGACTAAAAGTGTAAGGTATCAATCCTATTACTCAAGGCTTGTACAACAACAACAACAACAACAACAAAAATAGATTCATGCATTTGTAACAAAAGTATATTTATAGTGTATTTCAATCACCTGTTAAGCTGGAAACAATTAAAAAAATACAATAAAATCACAAATGAAATGTTATTCTAATACAAATGAAATACGTCAAAAAGAAAAGGACTTGGCCAATTAAGATTAGGGAGACGCGACACATGGGGCTTTCACTGTCTGTTTTTGGTGGAATTAGAGCGAATGCCGGGAAAAGCTTGACACAGAGATGGGTGTTTGTTCGGAGCATGCAACCAAGGATTAGCGCGCAACCCTGACTGAGCCCCGTACTCCTCTTCAGCACTGCACACTCCAGCAATCAGGCGGGCTGCCAAACAAACAGATGAAGTCAACAGAGAGACATTTCCTCATGTCTTCTGAGATGTGACGGCAACAGATGCAACGCTGACACCGACGCTTGACACGGTGTGACAGCCCACTGTGTCTACACAGCTGGCTCCACTTTGACTTATTTTGAAGGGAAAAGGAAGACGGAGGGAGGGAAGGAGGGAAGGAGGGAGGGAGTCTGGGATGACACTGTGCACATGATCACACACAAGATAATGTTTGTCAGCAGCAACAGCGCTGTCACTATGTAAGAGAGACAAAGACAGACCGCGGGGGTTGATTTCACAGGGCAGTCGTGTTGTGTGTGTGTGTGTGTGTGAACACACTCTCGTGTGCGTGGGGCCAGTCAGTTTCTGGCAAAGTACAAACTTTGACTCTGCACCGTTCCATCTCCCAGGTGAACTGCGGTCAGTACACACACTGCAAGGTCAAAATCCCATTACTTAAAGGTAATTTTAGCTGTGATTTTTCTTGCAGGCCTCATCCTTCAAATACATCTCCATACTGCCACCCAGATAGGGAGAGTGAAAGCACTGCATGCTGGTTAACGGAGTCCCCTTGCTCTGAGCAGCGCCAGGCAATGGAGTGAAGGAGTATCTGTATCCAAGTAATTACAGTCTGAGAGGTCACAGGGGTCCTGTGTGATTACACATCAGCCCTGTAATGGATTCAACACTTACAGACGGAGTGAGAGAGAGCCATGTTCTCTACCTTCCTTGCTGCAAAGGCAGAGGACGGGTGGAGAAGAGGAGACAAGGTGGGGCGGGGTAGGTAGGTATATCTGTAAGATGGATTACGTGGGGTTTGCCGAGTTCAACATTGACACAGATTCATCGTAAATCATTATGCCGGGGACCCGGAGTGATTTCTGCATTAGTAGCAGAAAATAGAGTTCAGCCAGTCAATGAGCGGGGGCATATTTCACATCAATCACCTCCACACTCACATGTTTTCGAGGCTTAAATCTCACTTATACAGTTACCAATAGGGTTCAACTCCTATGATGGCAATCAGCAAGACACCGCGCTAACAATACCCTGCTGACTACACGGAGGACTCGGCATGAGGCCCCGCTGCCATTTATTTAAATTTAATTATACATGAATTGAAATGTAGCAAAGAATAAGAGTATTGTCACCGAAGAGGTTGTTGAGGTGACATTTTTATTCAAAGTTTAAACACAACCTGTCAAACTTTTACATAGAACATTTTTTCGTTTTTTTTTTTATATAAGAATCATTAGAGCTTCAAATTCTGAGATTTTGCAGCTAAGTATTTACAACCGTAGGTTCAGGGGCTTTTGGTTTTCATGAAGTTACATTTTTATTCGAATTTCACAAAAATAACTATTATTTCCTGTTGAAATATATTTAATTTTGTCATTGTTTAAATATTTTGATGATTAGAAGAAATTGAGGAAATCAGTGTGATTCAGGTCCCTGTATTTACCTGGACCTAGATGACAAGGAAAAGAAAAATAAGGTTTTTTATGTTTTAGAAAACAGCTTTTGTTATTTCATAAGATAGTTAAACTTCCTTATTTTTTCGGACCTTTAACTTCCAGTAACAATCCATAACAGTAACTGTTTGTGGCTATCCATCTATTCAGCTTTAGCACCGGCAACCCGTGTAGCCAATTGAACCTTGTCATTCAGGAATAGCAGAAAAGAAAAATAAAGCCAAAAATAGTTGGAAAATATAACCAAATATTGAATGAAAATGTTATTAAACGCTAAAATTGATACAAAAATAGACAAAAAGCTAAATGTCACTAAAAACTAGCATGAGAATGGAAAAAAAGTGTAAATGTCTGGCTAAAGGTTAGCCAGAATGTTGGGCAAAATTGGCCATAATAACTTAAATTACTAATAAACCTTACAATTAGCCAGAAATTATTATTATTATTATTTAATAATTGACAGACAGAACTTGAAGCTAGGTTGCTAATGAGGAATAAATGTCAAAAGACAATACACAGCTATTAGCTTCCTTATAGCTAACGTCTTATGGGTAAAATTTAACAAAAAAAGTTTATAACAATTAAAACAAATCAATAAAGTGAACTTAACACTTCCAGAAGAGGCTAAATGTTAGCCACAAGTATGACACGAATAACTTAGAACTTAGCCAAAAGAAGGCTAACTCTCATAGAGACGTGAATAATTTTGGCAAACAGCCTTAAAATGTAAATGTAAATATAAAAACTCTATATATTCTACTCTACATATTTATTTTATTCCTTGTTAATTGTGGTATTTTCTTCCGTTACTGTGTGCGTGGGACACATGTGGAGGGAGGGCTCTGTTAGCCGTTGAGCCGCCAAAGGAAGCTGAGCGGGGAGAGAACACAGCGGCCCCTCCACTGCAGGAATCCGGATATGATGAAAATGTTTTAGACGCAACCAACTTCAGCAAAACTGCAGCCACTGTAGCGTCGACGCGTTACCGGAATATTTGGTGGATATTTCTTTCAAACGACAACAACCTGACTGAGGGTCGAACTTTCAAACAAAGTTAGTTTCTGTCTGGGAAAAGTTTGGGGACGTTGACTTTTCCTCTTTCACCCAGTTCAATTTTTTTTTGTTTTTCTTCGCAGCCGGGAAACGAGTAGGAGAAAGGAAGGAAGGATGGGAATATTTCAAATCTGAAGCAGAGGGAGTTGTCATGTTTGAAAGGTAAGTTGAGATTTTTTAAACTGCGTGTCCGCTTTTCCTATAAACATCACTTAACAGGCGTTGAGACGTCGCTTTTTTGTGATAAAGCAAAGAAGAGTGAGAGTGAGACACTTTGGACAGGTTTACGTAAAAACAAGATATAAGAGGGAAATTTCCACTAAGTTTTACTGGAACCCGACGTCACTTTGTCTTTTTCCTGTCTGTGTAAATAAGCAGGGGACTTTGTCAAAGTGTGACTTATTGGGGTTTGGAGCTGCACAGTGTCCTCGAGTCTGAGCTGATGATGAGACGTTTGCTTTTCACAGCGTTGAAAGCTGAGGGCTCGAAGGGAGGAACTTCTGGCTGACTGTGACTGAGAGTCCCCCCCCCCCCAAAAGACAACTGTCTCATGTCCAAGGAGACTGTCCTACCTCCAGATGGGGCAGCGGGGCCGGGGAAGGGCGCCCGGCAAGAGACAAGTCCCCTGCTGTCAACATCACATGGTAAGAACCAGACAGGGTTGGACAGTAAAACATATGCTAAACTGGTAGCATTAGCACAAGTATAAATAGTTTATCATCGTCAATTAATGTTTTCATTATTGATATTACTCTTTTATACTTATACTCCACCATATTTTAGCATCCCAAATCCAATAATAATCTTCATATTACTTGAATTATACCTTTATTTTTTGTACTCCTTTTGAATATGTTAAGTTCCTGGAAATCCCCGTTAGCCGGTGCATAATGATCTTTTTTTTTTTTTTTTTGAATATTTCCACTTAATCAAACCATTTTCTGACGTTGTCCAAACAAGTGACTTGATAGCTTCGGAAAATAATCTGCTGATTTTTGGAGAAATAAAATGATCATGACCAGTCCTGTCAACAAAAGCCCAGAGCTTCCAAGACTTTCCACGATTCCTTGACTGTAGTGTTTACTGTTTGGTACTGAAACGAAAACCGGACAAACAACAATCTGCAGATCATTCAAAACAGCAGCATGATGACGCAAAACACACTGCATCCTGTCTGCGCAGATGAAGTCATTGTGAAAAAAAAAGTCATGAGTCTCTGTTTTCAGAGGCCTGAACAGCATTTCAATAATAGTGTTAATTGTACTGTGTTGAACTTTATATTGATATGGATGATAATTATATTGTTTCTCAGTGTTGTTTAAATGATGTAACTGATGAGATCAATACATTAATCGCTCAGTGTATTCGAATTTTTCAGACATCTTTGTACAACATGGGCCTTGTCTCCTTAAATAACGGCGTTTAGTGTACACGGGTATCTGCTGAGCGTTAATAATGTTTTTACTTTTTTTTTTTTTTTTTAACCACTCAATAAAGTCTCCAGAAACGCCCTGGTGACTATTAAAAGCAACCACAGCCAATTATAGTTTTTAATTAACTTTGTAGTTGCCCCTCAGATTATCACATGTAAAATAAGCTTAACCCCGCCCCCCGCCCCCTTTTCATTTTTCTTCAAACAAGCAATGAACCGTTAACCATCCTATTTATACCAAGCATCATTATGGCACTGTCAAAAAATAGCAAAGTAGGACAAAGTAAGCAATCACTTGGGCTACTGGATTGCGAATGGATTTTTTTTTTTTTCACTGGACCTTCAGAGGCAATCGCAGTAAAGACTGATTTTTTTCCCCTCCCGGGGGACTGTGGATGTACTGAGAATGGAGCAATTTATTTCTAACTGTGATCACTAAACACTGCGATGCATCACACGCTACTGCTGCTATCGCCACCGATGTTGCTATACATCAAATCCAGGCCGACTGTATGCTGCCATATTTATGTGGACCTGCAGGGCCGCGGCTACAGCGAGTACCGCTCCTCCGTCCATTACCGCTTACAAACAGACTCTTGTAGCTGTGGAACAAACACATCATGTTCTGGTAAACATGATTGTTAGGTACCACTGAAGCATTCTGTGCTGCTTGGAGATCTCAGGAAAAGTGGATCAAGACAAAGCTTGTTCACTTGAGAAACCTAGCTGCTCTGAGGAGAACTGTGGCACAGTAGCAGGCGACTTGCAACAAACCACAGAATAAAGCCATTGTGGAAGGTTTATTTACTGAACAAAGCCGCAGTGTGCCACGAGCAGAGCGTCAGCGGCTTGAAGTCGAGAAGACTAAAGGGATTGCTCGGAGAGATGAGTGAAAGTTCTTTTGCACGGCTATCAGGCCCAGAGTTCTTGCCCACATACTTTTTCCAATTTAGATGAATGCAGCCTTTATGGCAGTAAAAACGCAGCTTGGCAGGTAGAGCACACCCGGGAGCAGAAGGAGAGAAAATGAGATCCAGAGCTTTGGCAGCGCCTTCACCTGAACCGCCCCATCGTGTTGTGCAGCCATTTGCCAGCGCTCTGTGTTTTTTCTGGCAAAATCCAACAGTGGCCTCCGCAACCCCTGGCTCGTCCACGTGTCTCTGATATTTGTCCACTGTAGCTGACCCTGCAGTAATAGTTTACACATGTTTGTGGAAGAATGGTTGTAATGTGCTTTCATTTAGAACGGTTGTTCATTATGGGATTAATCTAAACAACTCAAGTAACTCTGTGCAACATAATATTTGGCTTCTTAAAGCCGCAGTGTTCTGAGTCGTACTTTCAGCCTATTTGTGAAGTATTTGTGTGTTCACGTCACGTCATCTGTGTGAAGCAGGTAGGACATAAAAAAGGTTGGGTAAAAAGATTGTACTTACAACTTTCTATGCTGTTAGTGCAGTGTCACAAGGTTATAGTACTGTATATAAAAATAGTGCTTTGTTTCAGATGTAAGGTAATATATTATGATTAATAAATTATATTCAGTCACAGTAAATTATGATTGAACTACAGTGAATTTTACAGCCAATCTGATTGAGTCTTCGTTTTTTTTTAGTCTTAGTCCTAATTTAGTCAATGAAACAGTTTCAATTTTACCTGTGTTTTGGCCGACAAGATACGACAATTGCTTTACGACTACTAAATTTAATTTGTATTTTTATGACTAAAATACCAGGTGCAATATTTTGCACAGTAGTAATTACATTTTTTACACTGGCCGAAACTTGACCAGAATTTCTAATTGACTTTCTGATTGATTGAACATGACTTCATGGTAAGAAGCAGCTTGTGTTTACGTTGTGAGTAAACCCATGACACGTTGG
This sequence comes from Cynoglossus semilaevis, assembly GCF_000523025.1. Classification (NCBI taxonomy): domain Eukaryota; kingdom Metazoa; phylum Chordata; class Actinopteri; order Pleuronectiformes; family Cynoglossidae; genus Cynoglossus; species Cynoglossus semilaevis. The sequence goes on along the minus strand of NC_024314.1, from coordinate 24,656,598 downwards.
AGTTCTCAAGTATTTTAATATATTTCCCTGAACGTCATCTCTGAATAACTGATATCTCGTTTATAATCTTCGTGAAACTAGAGAAGAACTTCCTGTGTGCACTTTTCCTTAAAGTAGTGAGACAAAGACAAAGAAGGTACAATGTTCACAGGCTCACTCACTCACTCCTCCTTTATATTTATTTGCCGTTGGTTAGATTTTAACTGACGTTAATTTATATTTAAGTTCCACGTCGTAGCCTTAACTCTCTGTGTGACAGATCTGTCTCCTTTCTCTGTGTTTAACTGTAAATGCTTGTTTGACCTTAGATCCCCATGACAGTGAATCATCAGGAAGAACACCATCTCCCAGGAAACTGGCCACTGATGGACCTGGTCATGTGACAGAAGAGAAGCCTAATTATTGTGAGCCTGTGAGAAGTAAGTTGAAACAACCTGGGAAAGCTGTGGGTGGACAGCATGATGGGCTATCTTGGTGTTTTTGATTCACGAACAACAAAGAGTTGTTTAATTAGAGACAGACAGGCTGATTAATAAGTTGTGAGGTGGTTAAATTTAACCGTTCGATCATGTTTTATTTATCACATAAAACCGGTGTACAACTTGAGATTGTATAAGTTTGATTTCTTTCCCCAGCTGTCAGGAGTAGTTGTTGTCGTGACGGCTAAGCACTAGAACAAAGCAGGGTCAGTTGGTCAACTAAAATATTAGCCACAGTGTTTCCAATTAAAATAGTATCAAGCCTGCGCTGAGGTCTCTTGGCAGGCTGATGTTAATATGCATGTGCTCTCATTCTGCCATTGTGACCAAAACACGGCTCCTTTTCTTTTTTCTTTTTTTTTTTTTCATATTTCCAGCCCTCAGCCTTGTGCTTTGGAAGTGGGGGAAATCCTGTTTGTGGTTTTGGCATTCGCCATCTCAGTGCAGTGATTACAACTGAGCCACAATGTTTTTACCACGTACTAAACATTTACCTTTATTGGATGGGAAAAATGCACCAGCTGCTTCATGCATTGAGTCTGTAGTTTTCATTTCGATTTTTCTTTAGTGTTTTGTGTACACCCAGTAAGAAAGTGCATACTCAAGTAGAGGCCTGTGGATCACATGTGGCCCAGATACAAACACAGAGTGGTCCATTCAGTAGTCACTCGAGAAACACAGAGAGATGTCCTGTAGCTAAAATCATAATTGCCAAGGAATCCTGTAGTAGAACAGACCATGGATCGTTGTCCGGAACCTGTCTTACTTGACAGCAATATGAAATTATTAATTAAAAGAAAATAGCCAGTTTAACCCTAATATACTTATGTATTTCTTCAGCAAAATGTATGGCCCAATCTTGTAACACACCAACTTTACAATGAGTTTTTCAGGGTGAAACGATTTTTAATGTTTTTTAATACATTTTGTTTTGGCAAAAAAATAAAAAAAATATTTCGCTTAGCTACCAAAATAGTTCTTCTTTTTTAATACATTTTGTTTTGGCAAAACAGCTTAGCTACCAAAATAGTTCTTAAGTGTGTTATAAAGTAGAGGCTACATGTAGAAATGGTAAGAAGCAAATCGTGGGTTTTTAGCCAGGGTCTAATGTTTAAGTTGGTTCCACTGTATTACTGGAGGTGTACAGTCTTGTAGAACAGTGGGAGCTCAGAGTAACAGCACCTCCTTCCAGCTGTGAAAGTTGTCATCACAGCCCACATAATGTATGAACAGAGGCGTTTAAACAATGAATGTATGTAAACAGTAAATGCTAAACACTGCATGCTTCACGGTCAAACTTTTTAAACATGTGTTGTAACTAAAATGATGACATGCTGAAGTCCTCTGCTCCTCTGACGGCCCTACACACAGTCATCTACTCTGGAACAGCTGCCTTATTATTAGGTGTAATTAACACTAGATGCACTCTTGTTCACTTTAATGACGTGAAACACTGCTACAAATTGCGGGCCGCAGACGGAGTTTGGTTGTGCGCGTGCGTTTTGTTGTTCCGAAAAAGTGAAACGTGTCAGCACAGGCTAATAGCTACGATTGCTTCCATCCGTTTGCATGCCTGGCTGTAACACTGGTCATGCAAAACATCAGGCACAACAAAGGTTCTTTTGTTTCTAAGTTGTTAACTTTTTTTTTTTTTTTTTAGGGAACATTTTCCTTTTTGCCTTTTTTTTTTTTGGGTTTGAAGTCGAATGTCTTGCGGCCGGTTTGTTTACTAAAGGATTGAGGAAAACTGAAAAAGAATAAGAAAAAAAAAAAGATTTTCTGTCATGAGGTCTTTCATCTGAGGCAGGTGTGCGGGAAAAATGCACTTCTGAAGGGAGTCAAGTTTTTCATTTATCTGAGCAGATACAGACCCAGTGACAACAGTTTTGCATTGTAATTGAAGACAACTCCCATCCTCACCCTCCTAAAGCACCCAGAGAGACTCTCCTGCACACGGGCGAACACACAAACGGTCTGCTGAGGGAGTTTAGGAGAGGAAGATGTGCTTCTCGTCTTTTGTTGTAGATGAGAGTACATCAAATATTCACGTCAAATGAAGACAACACCCCATATTTGGGCTGTGATAATCTTTGTAAAAGTTTTCTTTGCCCGGTGTCTTGTTGTGGTTAAATCAAAGCTGGAAACTCTTCCAGTCAAGTTAACATATCTGTTTTGCAGACGGCCGCCGTCTCGCTGGATGTTGTGTTTGTCAGGGGTAATTGAGAATCCTCTTCAACGCAGAAACAGGAATTCAATAAGAGATTGTGTGCTTATCTACATCCTGACTGTCTTTGTTTTTTTCCCCCCTGCTGTCTGATTTAAGGCTTGTGTACACTTTGTGCGCGGTGACTTTTCAAAACAAGAGGAAGCCTGTTGTAACATTGCAGCAACAGCATGGATCTTTATTTCGTTTATAAAAAAACGGTGTTTTGACACGTTCACCTCGCTTTGTTTTTAGAGAGAAAAGTAAACATGGCAACTTCATTGTAATTTAAAACGCTGTTTGTTCAGCACAGTGTTAGTTTGTAATTTAAAACGCTGTTTGTTCAGCTGTTAGCGTGCAGCAAACAGGACCCCTGCATTAACACCTAACTTCTCTTTGCATCTGAAAAAATGACTCATTACAATTCTTGACCTAAAAACATATGAATGATTGTGTTTTTTTCTCAGATACATACAGTTGTTCAAGGAAGAAAACCTGACATGTTGTTGCTAAAGGGACTGCCAGTGTTGCTTGTGTTATACTGCCCTTCTTGTGAGGCCTTTGTCAATGCACAGTTTCACTGACATCCTGGGGGAGGAGGGAGAAGCTTGTGGGGGGAGACAGACATTCCTCAAGAGACTGGTCGGGTTTTTCAAGCAGCTGATATCTCCTGCAAACAGGACCTCAGCTTTCCAGGCTCCGTCTTTGACTTAAATTGTCACCACCCAGGAAGTGGTTTTAAGAATTTAATCGTCACGTTATTCAATGCTTTGTCAAATACCTCTTTTTTTTTAATGCTTCTCAGGTTGATAAAGCTGACCTCACCAGCTGCTGAGGAACAGCTCTGTGTGTATTTTTTTTTTTATCTGAGTGAAAGTCTCTAGTAGAAAAGGAAGGTCAAATAAAACGAATCTCCTTTTTTTTTTTAAGACGGAGAAATCAGTCTGACCTTTGTGTGAATACCTGATTGGGCTCTTTAGTGGCTCGCCTCCGAGGTTACTACCTGTGTGCGGTGTTGACCTTTCAGAAGGGAATTTGTGACCCCTAATAAATGCAGTAATAGGGATTGTTTAATGGGTGGACTGTGTTATACTTACACCTGTCTTGCAGAAGAGAGTCAAGTCCATCCTCTGACAGCGCAGCAATTAGAACTCAACACACAAAATTGTAGTCTATAATCGTTGACAGCTTGGGCTAAGATACAATGATGGACAAGCGCCTCTTCACCGTTTTCCCCCTCCAGACGTGCCATTAAAACTCTCAGATGGTCACACTCTGCCCCAAGTTTCTTTAGCAATTAAAGATGTTTTTGACATTGTTTCTTTTTTTTTTTTTCCAGCTGTAGAAAAGCGTCTAGCAGTTGTTGTTATGCAAGACGCATATCTGTATTATAACTCTCCTTGCCCTGTCTCTGTGGAATTAATGCATCTAAAGCGCAGACCTATTATAAATTGAACCGTAATTTTCAAGTGATTACTTAGCAGTGGGTCATAGAATCAAAAACGGTATAAATAGGGTGAAATGCTAGTGTAGAGGTTGATTAAAATGGCCATTGTAATTCTACCTCTGTTGTAATTATTTTGTCATTGTCTTGGTGCAGATAGATTTCATATGGGAAATTTCGAGTGTGTTAATTAGCATATTTTACCCGCAGTGCCCAAGCCTATTCACTGTTAACATTTTTTTTTAAAAGATATTCAAAATACTTGAGCCAAATGATTAGATATGCATGCTTCAATTGGTAGAATGAAGCATCTTAAGTGGTTATGTTAGATATGGGGCAACACTTATGGTGAATGGGGAAAAAGGATTTATTTTTTTTATATTATAGAACATCATCATGTGTTTTCACTATAAAATGCAATTAGCGAGGACAGCGAGCCACATGTGAGCTAAGTAAAAGTCTGCTTTGGTCGAGCTCTCTTGATATGTGGATGACAAACTCAACAAACAAACAAAACACATGGAGTAAAAAATGCACCTCATGCTTTATTTGCAGTTAATGTAAGGCCGATGAATATAGTCCTAACAGCTGGCAGAGTGCACCCACAGAGTGTTTGGGTTTATTTAAACTCCACTATTACCCTCGCCCCAAACCCTCCCCTGATTCAGCTGCTAAATCACTGCCACAGCGGTCGCTCTCATTGCTTTTCACAAGTGAGTCAGAGCAGGTAGAAAAAACACGGGAGTTCAAATGAGAGCGGCGCAGAGGGATTACTTGGCCTCTAACAGGGTTTTGGCTCCAACATTAGGGTTAAAACCCTTTTCTATTACTGAGATCTCAGCCGATGTTGCACCAACTAGCTCCAACCGCCCCCGGAGCTTCCAGCTCCTTGCCCCCTTCATGTTTGCAGGTTCAGTGCCCCTCTACCAGGTCATTCTGGAAGACCCCTGATCAGTGGAGTGTAACCAGGGGACCAGGGAAAGGCTCCCATCCAGACACGCAGACAGCCACGATGGACACCGGGCCCCCGAGGAGTCGTGACACGCTCCCGGCCCCTTCTGTTTCAAGCTAGAGCGAAAATCAATACAGGCGTCTCCATGTTTAAAAAGCCACTCAGAGGCAGACCAGCAGCTCCGTCTGAGAAGCTGATCTCTCAGCTTAAGGCCTTGATTGACATCCAGAAGGTGTGAAGCGCTGACCCACAGCTGTCCCATTAGTAGAGGGTTAATGCCGAGATTGCTATTGAGCAAATAAAGGAACTAGGCATGGGGGTATTTTGATACACTGTCTCTCCTTATTTTGACCAAGAGATGGACCGGAGCTGGATTTCAAGCTTCTAAGAAGTGGTTGCGTGTCTACCAGATTCTGCTCCCGTGCCTTCAACAGCCACTGGGTACACACTGTGTGCATTTGTTGTGTGTGCGGTTGTCTCTGTATATCCAACTTTTGCATGCGTGTGCACCTATTATAGTGTGCGCATGTGCAAGCCAGCGCACGTGCCAGTTGTTTGAATTTCAAACAAGCGACTTTCCTGTGGAACTTCAACTTCAGCGAGTTGTTTGAAGCCGTCGGAATATTTGAGTCATCGATGTAACTGAACCTCGAAATACACCCACTTTCCCTCATCGCTCCTACTCCGGCTTCTCCTCCCAACTCGCTTCTGCTCTGTTGCTGAGTTTTTGTTTTTGAGTCATCAGCAAGTAGAGGGGTGGAGTGTGGAGTCTGGCAGTTTCCCTCAGGCCTGCTCTGAGTCACGTCATAATTGATCTTTCTAGAAATTGTGGTAGCTCTCCGTGTAAAGCCTCAATCCATGCAAGATGTGCCGCTTCATAAAGACACGGTTGCCGCTGATACATCTGTCTTCACACCGCCCTCCCTTCTTGGTCAGGGGAAACAGATAAGGGAGAATGACAAAGTACAACACAGAGCCAGACGTGACCAGCTTCTTCTCAGTTCTGTGGACGGTGAAAGAAGATGGACCTGGTTCGTTGTCTCCCAGTCGTCAGGTTGTGAGGCTGTGATTGCCCCCTCAGTGTTTTGTGTTCTGCAGCGTTGGGAGCATTGAAAATGACCTCATGCCAAATTCCACACAATAGTGGAGACCGGTCTTTGAGATGGTTGGTGTGCAGTGTTTAAAATAAAATAAATACATTTGTACTATATTGAGCCTGTATTTGGGAAATTGTTGTGTTAGCAGCAGATATGCTGCCCCCAAGCAAGCGCCAAGCGTGTGGTTCCTCTGGAAATTGAACCAAGGACTCTCTGCTCTCTGCTTCCGAGGCAGGCATGCTAACCGCTACACTATGGAACCGACTATGGAATCAATCAACGCAATTGATGTAACAGAAAATGGCACTTCATTAGAAGTTGGAATAACGACTTAGATGACATTAAAACAAGTTAATCTGAGTAATCAAAGGAGAAGTGATGACCTCCACCAACACCACCACCATCACCAGCAGCGTCGCGTGCCTGTCTTTCAACATGTCTACGCTGGCGTGCAGTGTATTTAAACAGTACCAAGTCTGTGGTGGATATTTTTTTCCCCACTCAATCAGCAGGGAAATTTAAAATTAGGAAATATCCCTGACACTCCACTTCTCTCTTCAGAGTTGGAAGTTGTAGCGGCGGTAGTGTTGACGTTGGTGAGGGGCGATTGAAAATAATAATAAGCCCCGTCTTCAGTGTGTCACCTCCTCTTCAGCTCGTTTGAGGAGCCGCCATTTGAATGGCTGTTATGGAGACGGATAGAAAAAAACAGACAGACAAAAATGTGATGTTTCCTCCTTAGCCGAGATGCTACACAATGTGATGAGCAGTGACAGCTGAAGACAGCTAATAGAGTTCTGGTGGCTCCCATAACAGCCACACACACAACCATACACACACACACACACAGCACATGTCACTACCTCTGATGAAGATCCAATATCAGAGAAGGTAATTTAGCCCTCCTGAGTGGTCATCATCATCATGGTGTGTCATGCTCATTTTATCTTGGATAAATGCAAAACATTAGGGCTGCGTATCACCTGACAAGACCAGGATTGCTTTGTGATCTCCGGTGTCACATTTTGTGTCATATCTTTTTGAAAAATTGACATTTCTGTTTGCCTGTCAGGTCACCGTCCACTCTGTGCAAACTGTTGAGACAAACCCTCCGCCTCTGCCCGCCGCCTCGAACGCAGCAAGACACAGACACATTCATACTTTTCTCAGAAGTTTTTTTTTTTTCTATTTAGAGCAAGTCTTTGGAATTTAAATGCGGTTCCTTGAAATTTCTAGTAATTTCATAATTAATTGTTGAAGGGATTGTTTGGTTAGTATAATTTTTTTAGCATTATAAAGACAATCTACATGTGTACATGGGGAAATAAAATGTCAATGTGCACTAATCTGACTACTCTGTATTTAAAAAAAAATGATAACAAACCATCAAACAACCAAAAAAGTAAGTGAGAAAAAAAAATGTCTCTGAGGTGGCCAGAAATGTGTGATGTCAAAAAGAGGTCGAAGCCGAAAAAAACACTGATTTTTGTGTCTCAATTTATACATTCAACTATAGCAGTGTTCCATTTTTGGACAAGATGGACCGTAGAGTATCCAGGTTGTATACAAACAAGTAAACACGTCATTGTTCCTCACTGCGACTTACACAAGAGCACATTCATTTTCTCTAGTCAAATAATATAGACCTCGTGTCATCGGGCACCGGCTTCTTTGTCGTCACGTCGAATTAAGTTTTTGTTGTTGCTGTTGTTGTGATTGGACGCTCCTGTGTCCCTTTTGATGCGTCCATAGAGACAACAAAGGAAGTCCTTGTCCCAGAGTTTGGAAGGTCAAATGGTAAACGAGGCTTTGATACGCCCAAGGAAATTTTTCAATCAGAGCCCCTTTGTAATAACATTCATTGTACTATTTTCCCTATCTGTGCGTGTCCCTCTCACTTGCTCCGCAGCATAATTCCCCTGGTTTTGCGTCTATAAATATGGGCAGGGAAGATGTATAATTTCTAATGAGAAAATATATCCCTTTGGATTGAAAGGCAGGAGCCGCTCCACGTGCTGCTGTTTGTTAGGAGGAGAGATGATACCTCGGGCTGTTTTGGCAGAGAGAGGGGAGGGGGGGGGGGGGGGGGGGGGGGGGAAGGGGGGGGGGGGAACTGGCTAGGTCATTGCACATTTACAAATTAGCATTTCAATCATGCAGGTAACATGGCCAGCCGAGCAGAAAATATACATGTTTTTCTAATACAAGGCACAAAAAGATAAACAAATCACTGGCCCGCGTTAGCAAAATTATCATTTCAGAGCTAACCGCTGTTATGTATTCTGCACCTTCCTGTTTGGGACTTCTAAGTAAAAAAAATAGAAAAAAAATAATAAAGACCACGCTTCTGCTCTCGTATTCGTTTCAATGTTAAATTCACAAACTGGCGGCATTGTGTAATAGCGGTCATTAGGAGATGAAGGGAAGATCTGGATTGTTGTGTTTATTCAGATGACTTGATATGACGTTTGGATAACCGTATGCACTCTATGATGGGCATTCTAATAAGCTTAGGCAAACACCTTTTCTGTCTCCCTCTCTTTCTTTCCCCGTGTCTCTGGGGCATTAATATTAAAAAGGACTGAGCTTTGGAAAAACACAGCCTGTGTGGTTGTTCAATCTGCCGCCCTGCTTCACCTGCAACTCCCGGCGCAACCGTGTGCAAATGAGAATCTCCATACTGCCCTGTTTGACCTCTGTGTTATTTTTTCATGTTCCGGACTATTTTAGAATTCTTGTTTATACAGCTCTGTTTCACCTGACATGCATGCATGCATATTGCTTCCTGGTAGGTCTGCGTTGCATGTCTGTGTGTGTGTGTGCGCGGGCGCGAGGTGCAGCAGACTTGACATATATATATGTATGAAAGCGTGTGTGTACACTGCTCCTCTGTCTTTTGGGTGCAATTTCCGGCTCCCCCCTCCAGGACCTATTTTCTGTGACAAAAACGAAGGTGTTTATATACTCAGTTTTACATACAGAGCGATCCCCCTGCACAGCTCTGGCACAGCTCCAGTGCTCTCCAGGCACGCCGGTGCACGGTCCCTGTGTGGCGCAGCCACTGAAGACTCGGTGACAAATGGCAATTATATTTGTGTGTTCTTCATGAATCCATCAAACACTGGCCTTTTAAAATGCTCCCCGGGTATTTGAAGCTGTCAGCTACTAGTAGCTGGGACCAAATTGGGATGCTGCTTAGACAGTCAAGAACTACTCACCCCCTAGTTTCCCTTGTGATGTGTGTGACAGCGTGTGTAGGGGAATACCATGTTTTATTCAACTACAAATGTACACCCTCAACAGTTGTTGATGTGCTAGAAATAGGGCGGTTACAAGTCCAATTTGAAGTGTGTCTATGAATGTTCCTCCAATTGTTCCTCGAAAAACATCGCGTATTAATGCAACCTGTCAGGCCGTGTGCACTCGGTTATCTCAGGACACCTACCGCCTCTCAACTTCAAGCGTGTACCAACTCCTCTAGTTAGACAGTATATATTTTTTAACTCGCAGTAGTGGTAGATGGTGGTATCAAATTTTGATGCTCTTTGTGTTTTCTGCTCTGTTGCCAGATGTTGCAGCAGTGTGTCTTAATTGCACCATTGGCCTCACCCCAAAATACATGCGAGTTGTGCACTGAAACTTTACTGTTCTATATGCTGCTTAACACTGAGGGTAAAAAAAACTATTTTCTCTTCTTTTATTCAGCACTGAACTTAAAACTTAAAACATTTCTATGCATTCCTGGATTAGGTAACACATTAAAGATTTATAAACTGGCTTAAACGTGTTATGAACAACGAAGGAAAACAGTAATAACGTTGTTATCTCTGCAGGAGAACTGACCTCTCGGAGGAGCCCAAACTAAAGTGAAGCTCTAGTTGTTGTAGTTGTAAGTTGAAACTGAGCTTATTTTTTTTTACTTACTTTGTCTTAGAGGTCGACAACTATATTTGTAGGAGGGTTAGAATTTATCTGGACGGACATATTCGGTGCCGGACATTGAATTAAAATTAAATAAAAAATCACATTTTTGTCTAACATTTTGATTTGATCTTTATTTAGGAATCCAGTCACCAGTTGTTGATCACTGAGACTTACAGTAAAAGGCAGTACACGGATAAACCATGTCACTGAAAATGTTGCATGTATGAAGACTTGGAATAATAATTAGTTTCAATATGAACACTTAGCTTCACAAGTCAAAAAAAAAATAACTCAAGATGTCATACAGCAAGTGAAATATTTACTTATCATCTCTAATATATTAAAAACTGAAATATATACAATCATTTCTCAGATCCACATCATAGTAAATTCACTCTTGATCGATTTGCACCGCCTTAAAAATAGGTGAAATATGCAGGTTGTCTGATATATGCAAATGTCTCCGTACAATACTCTTTGATTAACCAACTTGGCACAAGTACGAGACAATCGTACGAGACAGTTCCTAACAGAACTTTTACCTTATTTCTGGTTTCCCTCATTATTGTCTTCATCCGTCTCACGGTGACTGTGCAAGTCCTTCACTGCCATCTTTGACAGAATCATCATTATCGCAGTGGCTTTTTTTCAGTTTTGTGCGAAACCCAAGATTCTGCCTGTGCACTTGGGTTTTACATGGTGGTTTCTTAATAACTGTTTGTACTCGGGTAAATTGAAGGCTTGCCTTCCTCAAAAGGAAAGGTAATTATGTCTGGAAGTCTACTTTGGTGTATTTGTGCACGAGCCTGTGTTCATGTGTGGTGGAGGTCGTTGGCTTTTCCCGAATTGGCAGGACAACTGTATTATTAAAGGATACTAAAGGTGATTGATTTGGTAAAGAACAGTCTCCCTCAAGTCAGGAGCACATGTTGTGTTGCCTTTATAAGAAACAGGTGCATTTATTTTCTATTTGTTGGTGTGTTGTTTTTTTTTTTTTCTTTCTTGCCAAGCATTTGGCTCTGTTTTGCATGTCAGGTTTTTGTAAATGAGTTTCGACAAGTAAATTATTATAACGTAGAAAGGGAATTCCCCCGTCGACCTAATAAATGTCAGGCAGCGATGTGTGTGTTTACACATAAAAGCATGGTGGTGAGCGGAGGGAGGTGAGGGGGGTGGGGCTGAGGAATCATGAATGCAATGAAAACAGAGTGATGTTACATTTCAACAGAAAAACAAGCAAATCAAACGGCTCCGCTCCAGTAAAGCAGAGTAAGTAGGAAAACAGGCCGGACCACTTGCTTGTTGTCGGTTCTACATCGTCAAGTTTTCCTGTCACGTAGAACATTCCACTGTTTAGTTACTCAGATGACTCTACTCCAGTGTAATATAATCCAACATGATAGAAAACATAAACAAGAAAAGGGAAAAACGCTAACGTGTAGTGTCTCCTCAAGGCCTCTCTGTTAGTGATTCTCTGTTTCCACAAATTGTCACGGGCAGGTTGGAAATTCCATCAACCTGGTCTTAAAACGCTGCATAATGAATTCTACTGTGTCCTACCCAGCTGTCTAATTCAAATTTCATGAAATCTCTATCTTATCTAAGTCTGTGTTTGTTTGTCGGAGCAGCGTGCAGGAGCCTGAGTGAAGAGACAAGGGAAAACCCAGAGCGTGTATTTAATTGCTTTGTTTTACATCCACATGCAGGTCCGGCCTCTCCCACAGTGATGTGTTGTTAAAGAAATCTCGCAGTCTGATTCCCATACTCTCTGCTGCTCTTGTTAACTGTAATTGCACTTGTTGGGAGGCTGACAGTTGGAAAAATAAAAGTTTCCTGTGTCATATTAAGACTTGTATCCCCTGTGAGAGAATCTGATGTTTGTTGAAAAGTTGCAAAACACAGTACCTGCCAACAATTCTCTCTATTTCTAAATAGTAATGTACAGCTACTAGAAAAAATAAAATCCAAATTAAATTCGACGTATCACAAATTAGTTTCGATTGAAGCTAGGATTAGCCATTAAGCAAGATTAGCTAATTAGGTATATTAGTTAAAATAAGCTAACATTTCTAACCATATTGTTCCATGCATACATTACAGCCTGAGTTGGTTTCCAATGGTCACCTCAAAAACTGAAAAACTGTTTTTTAAGTTTATCAGACACAACAATAAAATCTCTCCTACGCCACTTTTTCCGCCGTTCTAACAAAGGTTTTCCCCGAAAACAACCGAACCCAGCGTTTATTTTGAAACGAGATTTATTCACGAAGCAACTCAGTTCATAGTGCACTCCTCGAAACAGAGCATAAAAAGAAGCAGCCATATGTCAAATGTATATAAAAAAAAAGTATAGGATGTAGAATAAGTGCGGCTCAGAGACCAACTTGAAAAGTGATGAATAATTCACAAAATCTTAAGTTAACCGTGCACTGACGGCTTGTGCACAGGCGCCGGGGCTCTGATGTAAAAGGAAGGTAATGCAGGAGTAACTCCCAGTAGAGCTGAATGTGCAGCTGTTCCTCTCAGTAAAATGCCACCTGCTTTGCTTCGCGAACATCCGTCGCCTTCTTTCTTATCAGACAGGTCGCTGTCTCCTGACTTTGTGTGACTGTCACACATACACTCGGAGAAAACCGGTTGAGGCCATCGCTGAGCTTTTGAGAGCAAAGTACATCATTACCGTTGGAGACAGCAGCTATTTTGTATATGCACAGCATCACAGGCTCTTGTTCTCTGTGGTTTTTCTTTTTTTTTTAACCATATTAATCTTCCTCTTTCTCGTCTTAACTCACCTGGGTGCAACTCACAAAAGTCTGTCTGCCTACAGCGGTGGCTTTTGTGAACCTGTCACATACAAGGTTTCCCCGTACCTCACCACTTCCCTCTGTCACTCTGGGTTGAAGTGTTTGCCACATGATCGATATTGTGATGTTAGGAAACGGTGGCAAGATTTGCTGAGAGTGATTTTCTGAGGATTGGGCCTCCACCGGTGCTTGGTTTTTGAAAGAAGGGAACTTCACAGGCTGCAGTAACTTTATATGTGAATAAAAGATATGAGTGGAGGTGCAGAGAGTGCAAATAAAGTTCTTTCTCAGTTAATATAAAGTTGCGGTAGACCCGTAATGGTAAAAATCTATCTCCTCTCAGTGTTAAGTTCCGGATTTGGTGAATTTTTTTTTTTTTTTTAACAGTGGCTTTTGGTTTGGTGTTTGAGTTAAAAGGCAGATAAGTTTCTCTTTAACAATTAACAGCATTAAAAAGGCAATTTCTTGTCCTTTATATTTCCTCGCAGCTCAACCTCACTCTGAGTCACGACCAGCGTCGGACTTCACCGAGGGAGACTCCGCCAGGGACCAGAACAACTGTCGCCCCAACGGCACTGGCACGCCAGCACTGAGCAATGGCGGCGGAATCCACCCTGGGATCAGCAGTGCTGGTGGCCCACGCGTGTGCTCCTGCGGCGCCACCATCAGCACAGGCGCAGAGAGAGGATCAGGCTCCGGCTCCAAGGGGACGTCTTCTGCGCCGACTACAGAGCAGCCCAGGAAACAGCCGTCCACGCCGGTGTCACAGAGAGTGCAGAGGAAGCTGAGGTCCAGCTTGTCAGTCAACAGCGACAGCAGCCGACGCAGCAAAGGAAGTTCCACCGGGTCACAGAAGGCGCCTTTACCAGAAGGTGAGTATCAGCGCACCAGGTAATGTTGAGAGTGAGTGACTATTTACACCCTTACTAACCATTTTAACTAGGGCTGTCGAGACACCGTGCTAATCAGGTTAATCATCTTTTCCAAAATATTTAACCAGATTAAAGATTTTAACATATTTGGAAAATTGCATTTCCAAATAATTTCACCATCTATCTGCACATTGTTGTGATCGGAATAATAGTTAATTAAACGTCGGAATCACGATTATCTAATCATTATTAATCCACAGTTAATCTGATTAAAATTGTAATTGTTTTTAATTGGCAGCCCTAGTTTGAACACTTCTTCTTGTTCTTGACATTAGTTACTTCCTCTATATCCAATCTCTTTGTCTCTAAAACCACTCACAGAACTCATAAACATTGTTTTACTTTTTCGCTAATGCTGAGGTTTTCAAGTAACTCCATAAACAGAAGGACAAAAACATGCATCACATACAAAAAACACTGAGCAAAAAACAAGTCATAAAGTCAAATTATTCTGTCTGAAATAAGGTGATTTTTTTTGGTAGAGAATCGTAGACGCGTGGCATGAAACACTGGTATGAAGTATACACCTACGGCCGCTCCTGAAGTGTATTCCTCCTGTGATATTGCTAATAAATTCTTACCTTCTCTCACCTTTTAATGATGGCGGTGCATGACCTCTCTTATTTATCACTCCCGTCAAGCAAATGACATCTTATCCACTCCCGTCGTTTTTATTTTCTCTAACCACAAGTCAGAGGGTCCGTTTGCCATGCGGGGAAGCCGTCACTTTGTCAGGTGTAATGTCGAGGTGAGTCCGATAATGAAGGCGGTTGGCTGGTCTTTTTTCCATTGGGGAGATAGGTGTGACCGTCTAACGAGACCGGAGAGCACGGGGTGCCTATTAAAAGTCGTGACCAGCCTTCTCCAGGCCCCTCAAAGCCCTCTCACACCTCTCTGGACCCTCTCTGACTCTCCCCGCAACCCGTCAGCACCACCCCGACTTTCATTAACAGAGACATGACGCGCCACGGTGGTCGCTGTGCATGTGTTTGTGGACACCCTTGTGTTCTTGATCATTACTGACCCTGGTTTTTTTTTTTTTTTTTTTTTTTACAACCACCCTGGCTATTTGTACTTATTATCCATCATTGGTTCTTTCACTATTTCATTAGATCTTAAAGTGCTGTAATGATTAAAAGATTGTAAATACCTTCATATGAAATTGAATTCAATTGTTCTTTTTAAAAGAAAAAAAAATCTAGACTCTAGACTCAGTCTTTGATTGTGCTTTACACTTGAAATACCTATCAGTAACTCCAGTCAGAAACCAGAAGCCGGCATACTGTACTTGCGCACATCAACAACACTTTGTGAGTAAACGTGGGATGCCTCCACAAGAGACGTCGCAGACGCATCACGACTCCCAACGTCTTAATTGGTGAAGAACAGAAGAAAAAAAAAAAACAGCTGCTCAACAAGTCGCTCTCATTATGGTGTTTTTCTGTTGCTTATTTGCAGACACGGGAGCACTCAGAATCAATATATTCACTTTCAACTATTTATTTCCCCCAGGAACGCAGCCAAGCTGTTGTGTTAGATTGTTTACATGGATTAACATAATCTGTTTGCCTGTGAAATTAGCCTCCTAAACAGGCCCCCGAACACAGGAAATAAAAGGCCTAAGCTGGCATGAACCAGCTCTGGGAATTCTGCTGTTCTTTCTGTTTTCTTGGCAAACGCTGTTGGCACTGGATGTAACGCCGCGGCGTCTGAGGAGTCGTTTATCCAGCAGCTTTTGTTCAGCGTGCTGGGTCGTCTCCACTTGAGGCGACCAGTTGGTATATTTGTTAATTGTATGTAATCGTTTTAATCTTCTCTTTAGGATTTAAGACCAAAGCCTGAAGAGGCAGTTTTGTTTTTTTTTGTTTTTTTTTCCCAATCCATAAACCTCCATGTGTCGTCTTCCAGCCTGAACTTTTTTCCTTCGTCATACGTTATAAAGAGAGCAGTCTTGAAGTACATGTTCTGGACTTCCACAGTTCAGCCCCTATCCTCCGCTGTCTTTACACATCCATGCCTCCTGTGCATTCCCCCGGCCACCAAGGCCTTGTCTGACCAACCTCTCTCTCTCTCTTTATTTTTGATTGTCTAGCATTCCTCTTTGTGAGTTTTGAATGTTTTGCACAGCTTGCCGCTTCATGACCCATCTCGGTTGTTTTGTGTCATGCTGCCCTCTCGCTCCTTTTTTTTTTCCTCTTCCACTTTTGATGTTAGCTTTCCAGATGTCTCAGACTATTTCCTCAGAGACACAGGATGCTGCTTTTCTGGCCCCTGCAAACTCTGGGCTTCATCGCTGCTCGTTGACATTAAACAGGAGCAGTGTCAGTGTGGGCAGATCTTTCTGTCTGCTGGTTGGTTTCACTCATGTCTCTCCGTCTGACTTTCTTTTCTTTCATTCTTTTCTTTTTTTTTTTTTTTCGAAGAGATGTGCCGTGCATCTAAACTCTCTTGTGTACAGTGTACGACCCTCTCGCTCCCCTCCCTCTCACTGGCTTCTCTAAGATCTAGACTAATCGCTGGTGTTGAATTATACATCCAAGTGAATAGCTGAGATGGCCAGCCACTGTCTAATGCCCATGTGCTGTGTTTATCTCAGACTCTAGTCTACTGTTCCACACTGAGTTGTGTGTATACCCACTGGGTCCTTCAAAGTTTGTTTGGCTGAACTTTGAGGTTCTGTGTGCTCCACCGTGAACGGGCCACGATTATGGTTCTCAGTGGCATTTTGTGTAGGGCTGAGATAACAGGTGCTTCTGTGGGTATCAGCTCAAAAACTGACAAGTGTTTTAGCTCAAGAAAAAAAAAAAAAGTCCACAAACTAGCCTTGAGCATTTCAACTCCTTCCACACCGGTTGTTTTATAAGGAAGGATATTTTTTTTTCATGAATCTCCTATCAGTGCCAGCATTAAGGTTTCAGATAAGGATAATAAGATGCGTTCAAACTCCAGGCACCCTCACAGACACGCAGACACGCTGGCAAGCGTGCTTCTTTCATGTTTCCTTTGCTATCTTATTTGTACCGCGGTCGGACCGAGCCCCTGGTCAGCGCAGCAACCCCAGAGCACCACAAAAAAAAAAAAAAATCTCCTCTTTTTTGATTAACCAAACATGAGCATCCAGCAGGTCCTGAGCATGCCTTCCTGCGCCGTCCACAACAATCATCCTACTTTTTCTTTCCCCTACTGACAAAATCAGTAGCCGCCCTTTCTGACAGCTCAAGATGGCCTGATGAAAGTTATGCTAATCTGGCCCGTTTACGATGCCGTATTTCTGCATCCGTCCACATCATGTTTTTTTTAACGTTAGCAAAGCGGCGATGCTCCGCGGGCCTTGAGGAGAGAAAGGACATTGCCTCTGGGAATGTATTCCAGGTTCACAAGGTGGATGATTTTTAAGAATGATTTAATACAACGAAATCTGAGCCAAGTGCAGCCTTCACTTGTGACAGGAAAAGTTACCTTTATCCTTTATTTGAACAAACTCATAAACTGAAACACTGCCATATATACATAACCTTTATTGAATGACAAACACATATATGTGTATATATATTTATATGTATATATGTGTCTATATATATATATATTTATATATGTATATATGTATATATCAATACACAGACATGATAGTATGTGAATATATGTATATTGTATGTGTATAAATATGTCTGTGTAAATATATATATCTATATATATGCACATACTTATCTATATATTTATCTAAATTATTGTGTTGTAATTTGAACACCTGTTCATTGAAACATAATTTCTTACTATATATGTAAGTTTTAATACAAATGACTTTTCTAAATAAGAATATATTACGCATGACATTTAAGTCAACTAAATCTAATTAAAATGAGTTTAATTAAATAATTTTCATAGTTTGAAAAAAAAATCTGAAATTACAACAGTATAATTGACCAAAACAGGACTAAATCTAAATTAAATTGTCAACTTTTTTATTTTTTATTTTCTTTTACATTTTTAACCACACTTCAGCAGTGGTTGCCACTACAAATATAAAAAGGACACCTCTCCTTTTAAACTAATTTGTCAAGCTTACACTTTATTTTTAAAATACATTTTACTTAATAAAAATGGTTCCTATTGGTATGGAGATAGGTTTTCTTAACAATATAGGTTAAGTTTAACCAGCCCGACGTCTAATCTTCACAAACGCGACAGTTCAATCAGAATCCCTTTTCATCTGTTTTGCCTCCTCTGGGCAGAGTTTCCACAGTTACTCAGTCACTCCATTTGTTCCACTGTCGACTTTTTCCACTATCTGGAACAAAAAAAAAAAAAAACCTCTGATAGGCACAGTGGAGAACCAAAACCGTGCCCTCTTCCTGTTTTTGTACCCGACGCTTGGCCTTTAAAGTCTACAGAGCTTCTCATTGACACTTGGATTCTGTAGTTACCACCTTGACCACCAGGTGTGGATATAGCATTTGATTAAAAAACATGTTGATTGATTGATTTGATTGAAAAATGTATTCGCCCTGTTTCATTACCATTTTTAAATCATCACAGCAGTGTTTAATGAAGCCATTCAGGAACAAATTTGTGATGGTTAATGGGTACATTGGTAATTCAGAGGGAAACTGTATTTCTGTGGAAAGTGAAAAAAAAAAAAAGCTGAAAGTTGCCACCAACCACATAAAGTGAAGAGGTTAAATGTTAATCAGAGGTGTGAGCGCTCCCCACATTAATCCACCTATTTGCCAGGGAGAGACTCTGGACTCGGCTAATCATCTTTGTGTGATCAACCTAGCAGTTTGCATGATAATGCCACAATTATTTAACAGTCTGTTAATCAAAACTGCAGGAGAGGAATTCATTCCTTTGTATTTTTCTTATTTTCCTGGTCCCCCCCTGCCTCGTTAGCCCTCACCCTTTTTTGCCAAGACACCCGCTGCTCTGGTCCACCTGTACGCATGCAGTCACTCACTCTCGCTTTGACCTGCTTTCAGCGCCGACCAATCCTTATAAAAAAATAAAAATAAAATCGAAACTTTTTTTTTTTTGTAATGCCATGGTTTTGTCTTTGGACCCAGACTGCTGCGTCCACTGCATCTTGGCCTGCCTCTTCTGCGAATTCCTCACTCTTTGCAACATGGTGGTGGCCCAGGCCTCGTGCGGCGCGTGCACGTCGGAGGCCTGCTGCTGCTGCTGCTGCACTGACGACCTGGGAGACGACTGCAACTGCCCCTGCGACATGGACTGCGGCATCATGGACGCCTGCTGCGAGTCCTCGGACTGCCTGGAAATCTGCATGGAGTGCTGCGGCATCTGTTTTCCAACATAGGAGCATGTTGTCGGTGGTGTTGGTGTCGTGGAGCGCGATGAAAGGGATAAATGGACCCTGGAAGGAAAATGAAAGGGATGACGCTGCTGTCAAATGTCAAATTTGGCATCAGACAGTTGGAAGGAGAGTGCGCGTGAATGTGGGAGCGAAAAATAAAATTAGCGAGTGTGTAGGGTAGTAGAGTGTGGCTGAACAAATTAACTACACGTATACGAACGTCAATAAAAATCTCAAGTGAGAAGGAGCTCTTTAATCGATTTCAGCACATCGACCTGTTGTTAGACGTCCAAGAAAAGGCTCCTTATCAATAGTAGAAATCACTTCTGATCTGCCAAGTTGACGGCGGTGTGCTGTTTTTAAACACAAACTTAGCTAACAGGGAGCGGAATAAGCATCCTGGAAAACCTGGAAACTACATGAAAAAAAAAAAATTCCAGTCATGGAAATTATGTAAATGAGGGGAAAAAGTCAAATGTCCTGGAGAATCTGACGTCATACTGGAATTTTTTTTTTTCTTCCATCTGTTTGTCCCAACATTTAAAGTGCACAAAAACAGGGTTAAACTGAATTTCTTCAGTTTGGATTTTATCGCTAGATTTGGCCACTTTTACAATACTTTAAAAAAAAAAGAAATTTGATGAAGAATGGTGTCGGTAATAGACTGTGACAAGTTGGTCTGACAAAGACGTCTTGTTACAGAATGGTGTCGGTAATAGACTGTGACAAAGTCTGTTGAGCTGACAAGTTGGTCTGACAATGACGTCTTGTTACGATCCACTTCATGTTGCAGTTCACTTGTATTGATATGTTGAGCACGTTTAGAGGTTGTAGCTGAAGAACAGCACAGAGGTTTGTAACAACAGGCTGAAATCGAGCTGATATTTCCTCTCATATTTAGTTCCTATGAAGTATTCTTAGCCAAAAGTCAAATAGAATCAAAGTTCTTTTCTCTTTTATTGTTGATCATTTGTTTTTATACTTGCAACATTCGTACTTCACCACAACACTGTAAAATATGTTTTTGTGACGGTGACATTTATACACTTGAAATGCATACTTTATCCAATGGAATTTTGGTAACATTCCATCTACTGTAAAACACTCCAAACTGGTAAAATATGAAAGATGAATTGGTCATTTTTACCTGTTACTTTCTGGCACTAGTTGTCCATAAAGTCAATAACGGTCTATTATAACATGGATTTACTGCACAGTAAAAAAAAAAAAAAGTTTCGTGTTTGGTTCAATACTGGAATGTGAACAAAAATGTTCATAGACCAAGTTTATGTCGCGCAAATTTATGTGATTTAGTTCTATCTCCAAAACGTGATGTAACTGGAAACAGTGTGGGTCTCTTTGTTTTGTTTTTTTTTTTTGCTGTGTGAAGAAAACATTCCTACAAAAAATTTGGAGATTGCTAAGATTCCTAATGCTGGACTTTTAAAGAAATAACTTTAATAAAATGAATTAACTAATAACACGCATTAGAAGTTCAGATCCAGATCTTGAGTCAGAAGACGATATCCAGCAAAATGTCTAGAGAAAATGAAACCATGTTGTCATGTTATTGACTCACCAGTTTCATAGTCTTCATGGGCTGAAGTGTTATATATATATATATATATATATATATATAAAAAAGAATGGATAATGTGAAAAAGAATAAGTCATATATACATGAACATGAAGTTGTTTTTTTCTTCCGTTACTGTGCTGTATGTTTGCTATAGTAAGTCTTTGTTTCCAGCCTCTCCATTGGCTTCTTATTTCATCTCTCTGATTGAAGTATGACTTTACTTAGATGTTATCATCCATATATTACTTTTGTACATTAGAAACCGAGAAAGAGTTTTATGAATAAAACTATGGCTTATTATTGTTTCGTTCTATCTAAATATATATTTGCTCAGAAGAAAAACCCACATCAACACCTGTTATGTTTCATCCGTTTTTACACAACGGAAATATTTGTAGTTTCGACTTCTGACGGTTTCCTTCCTTTAAAATGACATGAAATGAAAACTTTAACAGTACCTCACAGTTGTGCAACATCCAAATAACAATGGGTTTTGATGAATTGTTTATTTCTATTTCCAAATACATTTATAATCATTTAAAAAATAAGAGGAGTTAAAACTAAAAAAAAAAAAAACCCACTGCTGTGAGGATTCTGGATTATCTGAATAATTTGTCTGGATCGTGAGCTCTTCCCGATCTTGGATGATGTCACGCTGCGGTTTCAGCTCCGTGTCTATATTTAGTGTACACACACCCAGGCAAACACTGCATGCGTACTGCTAAGAAATGACTACAGTTTACATACTGTATACAGTGCGTCTGATTTTTAATCACATGCTGCTGAGGTACAAATCTTGAGTTTGGGAACTGAAAGTAACCGTTGAGTTTCAAAAAAAAAAACCCCGTCAGATGTGACTCACTGTAACGGAAACATCATTTGTGAGTCACCGATAGTGAAATAAAAAAAAAAAATCACTTGTGAGCAACTGCAGCTCACAATTACAAAACACTATAGTCTGTTATTTAAGACGTTGGTTCTCAAACTGTGGTATGTGTACCACCAGTGGTACGTGGAGAAAATTCATATTTTCACGTTTACATTTTTAATAGAATAAATCTGAAACATACCATTTATACAACATTGAAACATAAACATCTTTATAAACATCTCTCCTGTGGTGGAAGCTAACAGTGAAGGCCTACGCTGCTGTGTTCTAATGTTGGTCATCATGGTGGTACTCAGAGAGATCAGTGTTTTCTCAGGTGGTACAGAGGATAAAAAGTTTGATTTAAGAGTTTTCGGTCTTGTCATAATTGTGCACAGATGTGGCCAACAAATGTGTCATTGGTAAAATATCAGACATTTTAAATCAAGACTTTTAATTTCTCAAATATGTCATGATGTGTCATTCATCGGAATTTCTTTGTGTGTGTGTGTTGCAGGAGGCGTTCGATTCCCGGTCGTCACCTTTGCCACCTCCGTCTCTCTGGTCTTCTCTCTATTACAGTCCAGCATTAGCGCTAACATGGAAACATGGTCAGCGACACTCGGTGAGGTCATCAGGGAGCAAGCACCTCCTGCTGGCTGGAACAGTAGTCTGACCTTCAGCTGACACCACCCCCTGTTAACCCCTCAATTAACCTCCTCGCCTGCCCCCCCTGCTGGTGAAGCAGAGAGGAAGAACACCCCACCCCCCCTCCACCCAGGAGCAAGCACCTCCTGCTGGCTGGAACAGTAGTCTGACCTTCAGCTGACACCACCCCCTGTTAACCCCTCAATTAACCTCCTCGCCTGCCCCCCCTGCTGGTGAAGCAGAGAGGAAGAACACCCCCCCCCCCCTCCACCCACTCCTCCCTCCCTCCCTCCCTTCCCTCACCTCCTTTCTGCTCTATCTTTATTTCCTTTTATCATTTTCTGCCTGGATACACCCCGGCCTGGGGAAAAATTACCATCTTATTTCACTAATGCGTTGGGGGGAAAAAATACCACTTTCCTGAAACTCTGTAATCACACAGGAGTTGCACTTTTTCTTTCTTTCTTTCTTTCTCACTTTATTTCACATTCACAGCGGAGGCAGAGAAATATTAAAAACTCCAGGTAGAGTGTGCACTGACCTTTTCACAAAGTCGCCCACCTTTCCACTCCTCTAATCAATCCCCCTCTGATTGTTCGCTGTGTGCTGGTTTGTAACGTCACAATTAGCGACGGCTCCATTGTTTCTCTCTCCGAGCTGGACATAAATCCGACAACTTTTTGATCTCAAGGTCACTCCTCTTACAGTATCAAATACATTTTAAAGTGCAGCCGCCTCGGACCGGACATAGCTACCCACCCATCCGTCCCTCGGTCGGGGAACAATTCTGTGGCTTAGAAAATTGCAGTCTCCCGCCATCAGCCACGCGAACAGATCACCGTGTGTGTGTGTGTGTGTGTGTGTGTGTGTGAAGAGGAGACAGCAGATGGGCAGATTAATGATGTTTTCCTTCCTGTCATTTTCATATCAGAAAGACCTGAGCGTCGTATACCGCTAAGATTACGACCATGTTATAATTAAATGTAATCTGACTAATTAGACAGGACATGAAGAGGTGGCAGTAATGGCGACACTTGTCTTAATTTGCCATCTGTTTTTTCCAGATGGAACATCGATATTTTTTTTTTTCTTTTTTTTGTCAGACGGCAGGAAACATGGCGGCGTGCGTTCTCGCTCTCCGCTCGCTCCTCTATGAATCCATAAGCTCTGTAATAATAGCCATCGTTAAATGGCTGTTAGCATTGAGGTGATTCATTCCGATGTGTTTATGATACCATGTTGTCAGCCATTAAAACTCGTGGCGGCGGAAGAATGACTGTAAACGTCTGTGCGCACATTCATGTGACCAGACGTAAGAGACTTTGGCCAGATGTTTGATAATTGATGTATTCGCGAGGTAGTTAACGATACACAAAAAAAATCAGTAAAAACCAGTCCAATCCAGTTCAATCCAGTCTTGTCTAATCCAGTCTAATCTCATCTAATCTGATCTCTACAATCATTTTTTTCAATTTCTGTGATCCAAAAATAATTTGTTTAAATCTATGTGAACACAAACTCCTTCCTTTACAGGGACTACTGCTCTTAGCCAATCAGCTTTTGATAATTGATGTATTCGCGAGGTAGTGAACGAACGTACACAAAAAAAATCACTAGGATCAGTAAAAACCAGTCCAATCCAGTTCAGTCCAGTCTTGTCTAATCTGGTCTAATCTCATCTAATCTGATCTATACAATCATTTGTTTAAATTTATGTGAACACAAACTCCTTCCTTTACAGGGACTACTGCTCTTAGCCAATCAGCTTAAACCATGCGTATCCTCCGCCCCCTTTCTTCACAAAACAGGTTTAGGTGACATAATGATGACCTTTAGATAATTTGGCTACATTTGCAGACCTGCCTGCGGTCCACTCAAGGCTCACGTCTCTCTGTGCGGGCCTCAAACCCGTCCCTCATCCTCGGAGGATTTGTGTGGTTCATGTTCCTGAAAGTCCTTGTCCTTTTGAACTACTGTGAGAATTAGAAAACATTTGACTTTAGACTTTTGGCGTCAGTTAAAAGAAGACAAGACAATCTCTCATCTCTCAAGTTAAAAACAAGAGTTCAAGTTGTGTCGCATGAAATGAATCACCTCAGTTAGCGGCGTCCATTAGCCCCTTGACATGGACCTGGTTTACCATGCAAATAGGCTGAATATCTGAGGACTTTAATTGTCTCTGACATGAGGCTGAAGACGTCCGCCTCCCTTACACTGTGACTTACGTGTTTGTTATTTCTCCCCCACAAATAATTCAAGTCTCCGCCCAACGTGAAACTGCGTGAAACTTCAAGGTTTCATTAGCAGCTTCGTCTCTGTGATACGTTTAGAGTTGGTTTATTTACACAAGAACACCGTACGTACTGAACGTCCAAACTTAAATGACACCGAAACAGAATCACAGCCGCACGTATAACGTATAACATCCATGTGAAAAATTGTGTTTCCTTTCTTCCCCTCTCTTCTAAGGGCAACGACGTGTGATCGTACTCGCACCCTAAATATTTAAAGACCCCCTTTCGCTGCAGCTTTGCTCTGTTACACGGGCCTCTCGCTGTCTCTAATCTCTCCGATACCTGGAGGCGTTGCCACGAAGATGCAAAGACAACATGTTGCAGTTAGCGATAAAACAAGACTTCTGCTTGAAAAAAAACACAAGAAAATAACAGGCCTCTCAAATCGGTGAGCGATGAAGTTCAAAGTTGCTGTCACGCGACGTGCCCCGCGATGTGGCGCTGACAACATCTGCCTGAGAGAACGACAAGAGTCAGACAGGAATGAAAGGAGTGAGGAGTCGCACAAGTGTTTTCAGATCCCATCCTTTCTTCCCTGATGTTGCAGACAACACCCCCCCCCCCACTCCCCCTGTCTCATGTTGTGACATTTCAAACTGTGCCAGTGACTCTTTTTTTCTTTCTTTTTTTCTAACGCTTGTTTTTTTTTTACCTATTGTACCATGTTGTGCTCATGTTTTCGGGGGGAAGGTCGTGTTCTGAAGCCGTAAGTAAGACATCAGCTGAGGTTTAAACACTTTCTCGACATTTCCGATTCCCTTCATTATTCGGAGAAGCGGCGGACTGTGGGAGAGGGAAATTGAGAAGGACATGTGGACCAGGGACGCCTGTTTATTTGCTTGTTCGTGCTGCTTGAGCTGTAAATGGGATGTCACCATCGGTTCATATCGTTTGCTGTGACGCAGATGTTTTGTCGTCTTCGCGGCGGCTCTTTTCATCATTTGTCCTCGACATCACTTAAATGACACCCAGATTACAGGTTAACTAGTATTTAAAGGTTAATACAGTATAAGATTTGTTTGTGATTAACCAGTAGTGTTAACTATAACTAAATTTGTCGTATGACCAGAATTTGTCTGGACAGATACCTCGGGGGCCAGACACTCAAATAAAACTGAAAAAAAAATCAATTTTTTTTTCAAGAGTCATAAATGATGATGGTTTACTGATAAATAATTAAGTCTCCACTGTTGTTTTTTGATGGTTTACTGATAAATAATTAAGTCTCAACTGTTGTTTTTTGCAGTTGCTTCAATGCGGGGTTTGGAGGCTACCAAAGAAACTTTCTCTTTGGTCCTCACAATTTTGGAGCCCAGACAGACCAGATTGGTTGCTTTAACACGCTGGATTTGGCCTGCGGGCCACAAGTTGATGATCACCTCACACCTTTTTTTTATGTTCTCTTTGAAAGGAGGAAGGCCGGATGTTGATTCACACCAATTTGTAACTGGCTCGTCTTGGTTAGGCATCTCAACCAATGAGAACTAAGGGATGTTGCTGAAACTGCTGCAGCTCTCACATGAACCAGAGCAGAAAAGAACCGACGCACACAGAAACAGAGAGAAAAGGTACTGACGTGTTCTGTGATTATTTTTACAATTTAAATGAAATCACCTTTTTGTGTTTGCAAACCAAATCGCCAATAGTATTAGTTTACTACCGGAAATATTTTAAAAGCGTAATTTTTAACTGCGCTAGTGATGGTCAAAATCTTTCTTGAAGCATTTAGTTTAGTTAAAAAAAACTATGCGTTAAGGTTTCTTGGCACATCCAAGGACACACACGCACACACACACAGTGTGGCTAATATGATGATTCTATTAGCTGTATAACAACCGGCAAAAACAGCCGATGAAACAAACCTGTTGACGCGGCTGTTTTCCCCGTCTCCTAGACACGAAGCTGTTTTCTGTTTCATTCCTGTTCAGCAGACAGTAATTGCTGTGTGAAATTGTTTTCCTGCGTCACAGTGCATCAATAAACATCGTCTCATAAGCTCCAGCATGAACAGCGGCCGTAAAACGGTCGCCTCCCCTCCCTTTCCGTTTAACAGATGCTTTGCCTCATGGTGTTTATTTGCCTGTCAGTTGTTTCCCTAATTGTGTCATCTGCTAGGAATAAACACGTCTCCTGTTGCATCTTTGTTTGCACACCGTTTGGCAACAAACCACTGTGGTGACAGTTTGTTTGTG
>NC_024314.1:24628763-24629774 GCF_000523025.1 Cynoglossus semilaevis | reverse complement strand
TATTGCACATACACACACAGGCCGCTGGGAAATAGATAGGAGAGGAAAGTTTGCAGGTGTGGCTGAGTGAAAACACCTGCTCTCGTCTTAATCCAGAGGAAATCCGCATGAAGTTTAATTAACGTCTGTGCACAGGGTTCAAACGGTGTCAGTAGAGAGTAATGTTTGATGGAAGCGTTGGTTGGAGTGGATTTTTTTTTTAGGATACAGATACAGTGTGTAGCGGGAGACGTCGCCGCTGCCAAGCGATAATTACCGTTGTTTACAGGTCACATGTGGCTGCTTTGAATCAAAAGAAAGAATGTTTTTGAATGTGTTTTTCAGTGACTGAATATGCTAAAATGCTAGCATTTAGCATCCGGTTAGCATTCCTTTATTGTCATTCTACAGGTTCTTGGGGCGGTGGTGGCTTCGTGGTTAAAGAATACACGGTTGTACCTTACAGAAATTGCTGTGCTCACGAGGGAGCCCCGCCTCCCACTTTGAGCATCACTAGTTAAAAGTTCCGTTTTGTGTTTTCACAGCTACAGGAAATGGGTATTTGTTAAAGACTTAACCTTTAAACAGCAATGCAAAAATGACTGGTTTGTTCCTTTGCATTTATTCCGTCATAACTATTCAAAAACAACAAACATTTAACCTTGTTTCCACGGAGCGTAACCTTGTGTACTTGTGTGTACTTTATCCGAGCGTATTGAAGCCACATGCAGTATGAATAGTTCATTGCCCTCATTAATACTGCATGTTTGCTCTTCTTTACAGATACGTCCTCGGGAGTCATCTAAACAAGTCGGCTCTCGGCATCGCAAGTCACTTGAGTGGGTGCCTTTTTCAGAGGGAGACGACGAGAGGCAGCAGCGAGCGGCGGGGCCTTCAGATCGGGAGATGCCACGTCTCATACGTCGTGAGGTGATGAAGTGCAGTTTTCTGCCCTTATAGAATACGCGCCCTGTGGACACGTGTGGGATTTATGTGCCATCTTGCCTTTATTTTTTTCCCAGTCCCATTTTT
>NC_024314.1:24626455-24628227 GCF_000523025.1 Cynoglossus semilaevis | reverse complement strand
ACCGTTGGGGATTTTTTTGCCATTTTGTTTTTATTTTTTTCCCAGCCCCATTTTTCAAAAAAAAAAAAAAAAAAAAAAATTCAAAGGTGGTGCAACAAAAGGCAGCTTGAAGTGTTCTCACCCCACCCACCCCAACCTGCCCCCACCTCTACTCACCCTGGAAGAATATTCAAGACGATTGAACTCGCAGGTTAAAAATGTATATGCAAATGCGGGCTACACTGAAGCATGCACAGGTTGTTAATAAATTAACACGTGGCAGAAATAATTCAGTTTAGCGTGATAATTCTTGGGTGCAAGCTGTCAGCTGTCGCATTGTTCCGGATAGAAAGTGACGCTGAGATGGCAACAGGAGCAGTGAACTGTGATGTTTTAGTGTACCTTGCTCTTCACTCTCAGCACTCTGACACAATAACTACCTTTTTTTTTTCTTTCTTTCTTTTCCCTCTGACTTTTTTCCCATTTCGGAAGAACAAAAGGTTTAATTAAGGATGCATTTCAAAGAGACGTTGACACGTAGCACGCGCGCTAACACAGCGGTGTGTTGTGTTCTTCTTTGCAGCCTCACCCGCTGCACTTTACCCACACTGAATATTGCCAACATTTACATTTTTGAAAACCTTCAAATTCCACTGAGTTGCGTTTGGTAACGTTCCTAACATTCATTTATCAGAACATTTCAAATTACCTTACAAATACATCTAGAAATGGACTTTAATCTACATTGTATTTGTCCTGTGGAATGCTCTAGTTCAGTGGTTCTCAAACTGTGGTATGCGTACCACCAAAATTCATATTTTCACATTTACATTTTCAATTGAATAAATCTGAAACATATCATGAACAATTAATCCAACATTTCAACATATACATCTTTATAAACATTTATCAACATCTCTCCTGTGATGGAAGCTAACAGTGAAGGCCTACGCTGCTAATATTCTAATGTTGGTCATCATGGTGGTACTCAGAGAGGTCAGTGTTTTCTCAGGTGGTACAGAGGATGAAAAAGTTGGAGAACCACTGCTCTAGTTTAATGCTAATTATTTACCAAGGTAAAGAGATTTTTAATAAGATAGAAATCTGGACTGCAGGTGGGCTGGTCTGCGTTTACCATGTGAGATTTCTGGAATATTCCTTGTATCTGGCCTGGTAGAGTCCACCTACAAAATCTTGGAGTATCTGGAAAATGATATCTCGATGGCTACAAACTGGTATCGGAATAAGTTACGAATACTTCAGTCAAATATTTGTGATGATAATGTACAACTACTAGTAGTTTTTAAAATGTGTTGCCTTTTGATTCGAAATAGTCTTCTGTTATTGACAAGCCAGTGTTTCTGTGCCCGGTGTTGTCACCCCTGTTTGGGTTGGATGTGGCCCACGGTTGGTCCTACCTACTGTATACAAACAAATACCAGTACCTGATGGTATGGAGGTTCTCCATACCATCAGGTACTGGTATTTGCCCTTTGATTTATGTACATTTTGAATTTCTTTTTTTTATCATCTTTTGTAGGTCAAAGGTAAAATTTCCCCCCAAAAAACGACCTTGAATGTTGACTTGATTTCCTCGTCTTTGTGTCCACAGGTAAGATCTCCGGTTCACTAAACCTTTGATGATATTCAGCACAAACATCAACGAAAGATCTCAGGTTTGGATCCTAAAACAAGACCATATAAAAAAACCTCAACTACAGAGTTTTTAATGATTGTTTTTAATTTCCCACCGTAGAAAGTGTGAACCTAAAACCTCGCCTTTCTGCTGCGGC
>NC_024314.1:24610462-24626417 GCF_000523025.1 Cynoglossus semilaevis | reverse complement strand
TCGGTGAGTGCACTGCCTCATCCCTGAGATTTGCATAGAAAGAACCCTGGGAGTTGACACTTTGTTTATGTAGCTGGAGGTGCAAAGGATATGTGAGGTGTCAAGTGACTCACACTGAAGTTTTTAATAAGTGCCATTTGTTCAATCTCCTGTTCAAACACTCCCGTCGCCTTTCTATGTCCTTTAAAGACTGCATGCCACGCTATCTTTTAATTAAGTCTGGGCCTAATGTGCCACTTAATTGACTAATCTGAGAGATTTTGTTTTCTCTAATTTACTTGAAAAACCATCGGTGGCTAAGCTTTTTAATATCGGCCTGATGAGGCTGGATACTCGGTGGATGTCGCAGCGGTGAGTTCAGGCGAGTACTTGACAGGGAGAGAAACAAAGTAGCATTAACTCCTCTCTAATTCCTATTGGCTTTGACAGCAGCTTGCTGGCTAACTAGGCCACGCTGTCATCGTCCTCGAGTACTTCTTCAACTTATCCTTGTTGACTTGCGAGTAAAAGTAACATTTGCATATAATAATAGCGTACATTTGCGATAATGTTTCTAATCGAGGGTTTTCCAAACAGAGATCATAAACCGCATCCACACAAGCTGTCACATACCTCAGTGACCCTCGGGCTCTTGGGACCATAATTTTAAACCGTTCCCCTCCGGATTCATTATGTCACCTGAATGTACAGGAGCCAGGATCGGGGAAGGATCGCTTAGTAGTAGCTCCTGGGAAAACGTCTGCATTTGTATCTGGTAGGAATAACTTAAAAAGAGTGAAGAGTAAAAGTGTTACATTTATACTTTCCCTTCACTGTTTAAGCAAAATAAAACAACAACATTATTATGAGGAATACGGATTAATGTTGCTAGCAGTTGTAATGATATTTTGAGCACTTTAAGAAGGAATTGAAGAATGTGAAGATTTTCTTTAACTTCCCTGAATCTTGCTGTTTTTTCCGAGTTTTTCTAGCCACCTGCTGCCATCTAGTGCATGAGTGTATAATTGTTCGTACAGTCTCCGTGGCGCAGACAAATGAAGATAAATTATTTGCAGTAATTACAGTTCAGCAAATGCAGTAAACACTTTTCTGACCAATTAATGAATGAAATGAAATTAGAACAATCACCATTGATCTCACACGGCACATTAACGTATCACTGCTGCACGCCATGATAATGTGAGAGCTGTTTTAGAAACGAGGCTTTCACTGCTGCACGCCATGATAATGTGAGCGCTTCTCTGTTTTAGAAACGAGGCTCAAAAAAAAGTGTGATTTTCAGAAATAAATACTCATGTGGACAGAATCAGTTTTCGAGGAGGACAAATGCCTGGCATCGTGTCCCCCGCATTAGAGGCCCGTGACTGAATGGAAAAGTGCGGTCAGAGGAGGGTGATAGGAGAGCAAAGTGAAAGTGCTGTAAACAATGACTCACATAACTGGCTGGAGAAGATGAGGAAGACGGGCCAGAACTAGTCGACATGTGTGAGTGTCAGAGAGAGAGAGAGAGAGAGAGAGAGAGAGAGAGACAATCAGAGCTCTGTCCCAGAGTCTCTGTTGATGGACATTTGTACTTGGACTTCCATGTAAAATAATGAAAGACCCAGACAGTTGCATGTGTTAAAAACAATCCTTTTCTTATGCCGCGCTCACAGACATATCACAGGCAAACACTCACACACACACACACACACACCCCGACACACACAACAATGCAATAAATAATTAAATCTCCTGTGGCTGCCCTCAGAACTACAGTGATACATTAATTGGGCGAAATTAGCATGAATTAAAGCAAATAAGTGTAACATGTAATTTATAACTTATCAAGCGTAGTTTAGCAGAGGAAGGCTCCGATTTCCCCCAAGATTGCTTTAACAGCCATAATGCATTTCTTAATTTACTCTGTGGAAAATCAATTTTTTTCAGAGTTCATTAGGCACCAATATGTTACAATGCCGCTCCCCTGAGCACCGCGATACAAAAAACATTATGCAAATTCCTGCCAGTGCATCTGTATGTAAATAGCATCCAAGGCTGCAGCCAATTCTCCGTGGGAAGCTTTGTTAGCGGGCGCTTTGTTTCCAAGCCTGGGCCTTGTTCATGATAGCCTGGAAATTAGGAAAACCGAGAGGCGATAGAGGAACCAAACGTCCTCCCTCTGTTGGACTTGGACTCGCGACTGATTCCCGCTGTCATTCCGCCAAAACCTCGTTCCACCAATCGTGCCCATCACGCCAGTCTTCCTTTGGGTTGTTTACATCTTCCTGGGTAGTTTGTGATTGTTTGTGGTGTGTAACATTAAACTTTTCCTGCTAAAGCCGTGTAATCAAAACGTTCTTTGAAGACGAAAATGAAATCAGGCAAAGTTCACTGCTCTGCTTCCCACTGTGGGCCCGCGCCGTGGCAGGAACTACAAAAACTCCTCTGTGAAAGTCAGGAGTGATGCCACGAAACAGTCACGAGAAGCCACAGCCTAATCCGACCGGCGTTCCAGCTGATCACTGGTTTATGGTCGACTCTGCACTTTTCCATCGCGGAGGTGCAGTGTTTACGTACCAGTGTGGGACAGTCAGTCAGTCCACCTAACAAAACAACAATGTTGCCCACGACAGTTTAAACACAGCGTCAGTCAAAGTGAATAAACTAGTGTTTGATGATGGTGGACAAACAGACTCCTGGTTTAGTGGAAACTCATGGATTTCAGTGCTGTGTTTTAATGCGGTGAAAAAAAACAATGCAAAATAAATGATAATTAAAAATTCGGACAGTAAAAAAGCCAAACAAAAATAACTAAAAGGCTGTTAAAACGATTTGAATATTAGCTTAATGTTAGCTAAAAAGACTGAAACCAGAGCTAATGTAATTAGCCAACAGTCAGGCTAAATAAATCCAAACAATAATTAAGCATGAACTCAAGTTAAATTATCTTAAAATCTCATTCAAATTAAAAATTATAACATAGAAAAGAAAATATAATGTAGCTGATAAAAAAGTAAACTAGTATTAATTTGTAGGATAAAAAATGTCCAGAAAGTTTAGCTTAAATATAGCATTAAAAGAGACAACAATTGCCCAGAGACAACAGACCACCTGTCTGTATTTCCATGTATTTGATGTGTATTTGACAGTAACTGTTAGGCTACTAAAGTATAAAGTATTTTTTATATACTTCACAACACTATAGTAAAGGAAAAAAAATCAATACTGCACTGTGTACATTACAATTACGTAGGCTTTTATTTTGAAAAGTCGGTGTGAGAAGTGGCTGTTTTGACAGCAGGTGGAAATGATGACCTTAACGAGTGACTTCACTGGTCACTGGTCACTGGTCACTGACCTGCAGGCTCCACTGGATTAACCTCACTACAAACTCTGATTATTATTTTTTTTAAAGGAACAAGGCTGGAAAAAAAAAGAGTAAAACAGTACCAGGAACTGACTGACTGTTGGCCATTTTTGGACACTTTTGGAACTTTTAACTCGATGGAAACCCACACAGAGCTGAAGACGTCCATCTACACTGACTGCAGCTGTGAGAGACTCCTCCAGGTGCAGGTCAGTCACGTTTCATTTGACATGTATAATAATGGAGTAAAAAAATGTGAATTTGTTTGTTTTTTTTTGTTCTGCTGTGGCTGCTGTTGAATATTGTTCCACTTTGGTCCTTTGTTATTGTGGTAACTTGGTTTGAAAAGTGTGTTTTTAATGTCTTTTCACCCAGACAGTGTCGGCTTGTTTTCATATTTTTATTTTCAAAATGTAAAGGTCAAAACAAATGTTTTAAATACATGTTGGGTCAACTTCAGTGGGGCAGTGGCATGAGTCCTGCCTACCACTGAAAGGTTCAGTGTTCGATTCTACTGAGTGCCCAATTCCAATGTGTCCATCCTAAAAAAATGTTCCAAATCCCTCTAACGACTTCTTCAATGGCGCCCCCTGTTGGAATGCTCAAGCAACAACAAAAAAATCATTTAGCTTTTTCCTGGCTAACATTAACCAGTTTGTGATGTGAAGTATTGTTGAAGTATTTGTGGCAGGAATGTACTGTATATTTTGTCTAACTAAATGTTAGAGTTTAAATGTTAGATATTTAAGGCCATTTTTTTTACGTGCGTTTTTTTATCTTTCTCGTCTCCGTCTCGTGTTGCGGAGCCAGTTGTTTTGGTGCAGGCAGAACGACGCCTCCACCTGCGTGAGTTGGACTCTTGCCATGAAGTCGAAAAAATGAAGTCGAAAAAAAAAAAACCAGCCCAGAGGCCGCGTGGGCCATATGGCTGTACACAGTCTATTAGCTTGTAGTACATATAGCGTAAATTCACAACAGTGACTTGAACAGGAACTAATTAGTGGTGTGTGTAGAATTTCCATTTAATTTAAAGCTCAGATAATTGGTTGAGTGTTGAATAGACGCGAACGTCTCTGCGCTCGTCAGCACCAGAGACGGCGAGCGCGTGTGATTCTTTAAAAGTGGATGCTGTCGTTTGGTGTAGTTGTTTTGTTGTTGTGCATTTATGATCCCACGATTAATCATCATTAGTTGATTAATCTGTATAGTGTTTATATCATTTTTTTATGTAAATGTGTATCTTGTTCTGAGCTATGAGTCGATTGGAGGTTGAAACAGTGATGACTGTGGTTAAAAAATACAGCCTCGCCCCCCAAAAAAAAAAGAAAAAAAGAAATTATAACAACATTCGTTCTTCTTTTTAATTAGTTTTTGAATTGACATTAAACTCTGCTGTCATTGCCTTTTCCAAATAAGTCACTGATGTCAGCAGCATCCCTGACCTTTGACCTTTTCTGCTGCTCTTTCTGCTGATTTTTTTTTTTTTTTTTAGTGATGGGTCAACCTTTTTTAAGTTTCCAAAAACAGCTCAGCACCACATCTCTCTCTGATGAAGTGAATTTGAATTGTTTTTTCATTCCCTTCACACTCCTTCTACTGTAAAATTCCAAATTTCCTCCTTTTTCCTCCTCCCCCTCCTCCTCACTCTTTTCCCTCTTCCGTGTTGCCGACTGTCACATCCCAAAAGGCTTACATCACATTGTGCACAACTTTTAGTACCACTCTGTGTGTGCGTGTGTGTGTGTGTGTTTGTTTTGTTTTTTTTTTTGCTCTGTGCATCACAACCGCTCGTTTGAATTAGAGCCATTCCGCCGCCGCTCCCACAGGGAAACATCAAGTAATAACTGCCATTCCCCGGCATGCTTGTTTGACTAATTTACGCTCAAACGAATGTCACCGCGCGTCTCCAGGTGGTCCTCGCTGCCACGTCTCTGTGTACGAGCTGACACTGTTTTTGATGGCTCCACCTGAGAGAATTGCCCAATTGTGGCTGGATTTTATTTTATTTCTCCCTGTGGTGTTTTTGTTCAAAGTTTCCGCTCTGGGCTTGTTTACCCGTAAATGTTTTTGTGATTTCCCAGAGCAACATAAGAGTCACCGTTTTTTTTTTTTTTTCATTTTCCCCTTCATTATTTGTTACCAGAAACACACAGACATTGTTATTCATCTACACACACACACACTTTTTACTCAATAGACGGTGTATAAACAAAAATTGTTCCCATTAACCTGCGATTCCCTCTGAGAATTTTGCTAACATGCTAAGCGCTAAAGGACCACGAATAAACACACACACACACGTGCGCGGCCTGCATACTGACAATAACACATCCGTCCTTCAGTGCTTTAGCTCTGCTGCTCCTGCCGTCTGTTTAGCCTAATTGCTTTAGCACTAGCCCGGCATGCTAATTGCGCCGAGCCCTCTCCTCGCCGCGTCATTCACATGGCTGACTTGATTTGGACTTGAATGGTTTTGGAAGGTCTGTGGTTTGAGTCCCAGTTCTCCGTTCTTCTCTGTTTGTTTCGGCAAATCCATGAACTTTCGTTGTACTCGACTGGAACTTTCTAAGGGGTTCCAGTGGTGGAAAAAAAAAACTGGCTCTGGTGCAAAGAAAAAACTTTTCTTGTATTGACACTTTAGTTTCACTCGGTGATGAAATCAAAGGGGAAAATTGATGAGACGGTGGGCAGTGCCGTGTCTGGACACTGGGCGAAGGGAACTTGTGGATGAGGTTGGAGAGAGTTTTTTTTTTTTTTTTTTTTTTTTTTTCTTCTTTATGGCAGATGGCCTTTTTGATGTGGATCTAAAAGAGTTGGACAGACAGCGGGAACACAGAGGGCTCATACAGTACAGTCAGATCACATGGTGAAATTCAATCAAAGGCCAAATGCTATTTCAATTTCTTAGAAGTTGAGTCCATCCTGGTTTTTACAGTGGGTCAGTGTTTCGTCCACTTCTTCTCCACACATCGTAGAGGGTTTTTTTTTTTTTCCTGGTCCTGAAGAAAGATGTCGACACTTTGGCATGTTTGATTTGTCTTTCTGTGTGAGTCTCCACTGAAGATTAGTTCAATGTCACAGAGAGAGTTTTTCAAAGAAGGAACCAAAAAAACCCACGTCTTATAAACAGAGTCACGGTTATTGGATTAACTTTGTTTTTAAAGTCCAGGAAAAACACAGTATTAAAAAAAAAATCTGAGGAAAAAAAAAAAAACTGTGACAAATGTTCATGATGCGTTCAAAGACCTGGTTGCTGTTTGCTTCCTAACATGTTTTTACTTTTATAACATGACAACAACACAGAACTATTGGTGCTTTTACAGCCAAATGTGTGTGTACAGTGGTGCAGTGGTTGGGCTGCAGCCCACGTGGGTTTGATACCACACCCAGTACCTACGTAAATCCAAAGTTGGGCTGCGTTTGGATGTCGGCTGTAAAAACAAAATATCACTTTGTGTTGACGTTTGATAAAGGGACAGTGATGTGAAGCAAACCTGACGTGTTGACCAGAGGGACTGACCTTTGACCTTTTGTGTAGATGTTTTAGTGTAGTTAATAATTTTAAGTAAGTTATTTTCTTAAACTTCAGAGCTGTTTTCCTTAACAAAAAAACATCATTTTCTTCTTAGTCAGATTTTTTATTATTTGTGCAGTTTTTTTAAAAAGAATTTGGAAAAATTAAGGCTTTTGTAGACAAATTAAATTATCTTTTCAAACTAACTCTGACTAACTCTTAGTTACATCTCAACCTTTTAGCAGCGTCTTTTTTTTCATTTTTACTAGAATTCAGTTTTTTTTTTGGTTAGAAAAGGTATGTTTTTTTTTCACCATAAACTGTAAATAAAGAACAACAAAAAACAACAAATGTAAAACATTTTCATTTCAAATAAAATTTGTCTTTAGATGTTTTTATTGTGAATATTTGGAGATCAGTTCCAACATATTTAGGTGTTTAACATTTTTAACGCTGATAAATATATAGTTTAAAACATGACTCTACATCGATCGTTAAAAACCTCACTGTCAACAGTCGAACTCTCAGCAAAGTAACAAATCCTGCACAAAAAGTTTCACTTATTATTTCCAGTCAGGAAAACACACTGTGAACTAAATAGGTTTTTGGTGTTGTTATTGGAAAAACTTTTTCCCCCTCTTTTTTTTTTTTTTTTTGTCTGCGTACGAGTTCAACCAAACAGAGAGAATATAGTCAATATTAAGTCAATTATAAATATTTATAATCTACACATCTTAAAAAATCCTGTCAGTCACAAAGATAAGCTCACAGCAGCCGGATGGTCCGCCTGTGATTTGCATGCCACAGAACGCCTCAGCCTGCATCCTCATTTTGTTTTTTGACTCTGCACGCCTGCTTGTTCTCAGCGCAGATTAAATATAGAAGTTTTGTTCTTGTTGAGAATAGATGTTTTTTTTTTTTTAATATTTATTTTCTTCTGCTCGCTCTCACACACACATATACACACACACACACACACAATGCAGAGGCAGAGTATTGACGCCTGATGCTGATGGCGATTCATTATTAAGAAGGAAATCGTCTCAATGTGAGTGGAGTTTGTTATGGAGAGCTTTGTTCTCGTCATCCATATTGCAGGGCATCTTTGTCAGTCGGTGCTATATACTCTCTCTTTTCTTCTTCTTCTTCTTCTCTCTGTTTGTGTGTGTGTGGTTGTGTGTGTGTGTAGCTGAGAGTTTTCTGCTCTCTGTAGTGTTTGCCACTGTTGGTGTCCTAATAACTGAGTGCCTTATTTTTCAGTTGATGGAACGCTGAGATGCAGCGTCGCTCAGTTCGGCTCTTGCTCCCTGATAACGTCTGCTGCCGTCTTTGCTCGACTGCATTGTCTCTTCAAAAAAACATATCGGCCCACTTGAGTTTGGAGAACCTCCTCTGAGGAGCTTCATTTTTCTTCTTCTTCTTGTGCTCCTCTGTCATCGTCTTATTTTCCCCTCGTCCAGACGGATGTTATGTCTGTCTGGCCACGAAGCGTCCAATCACACGCGGACTTGTTCTCACTGCAATTAGTGTTCCGCTGAAATGATGACCTGACCCCAGATGTCCAAAATAACCTGGTCCTCTTTGTGTTCCCGTTCTGTTTCAAGTAACTTATTCAGGTTAGAATTTTTGATTTATGACCTGAGCTGGAAGGCAGTGTTACAGTACGTGACCCCAAGGTTGAGAAACACCGCGTTAGCGTATTCAAGGCTACATCCATTTTGTTAAATTTTTTTTTTGTGTTCACACTAACTTTTTAACCAGGTTTGAAAATCAAGCCCTCCTCAAAAACAAAGGAGTCCTTCTCCTTTGATCTAATCATCCCCTAGATAACAGCAGCCCTGAGATTTTGTAGCTAACGTTTCCACATTAAACCCACTTAAGATGATCAAACGATAACACGCGGCGTCGTCTGGTGTCTTAGAAACGCCAACACTCCAAATAACATCCAGCAACTAACATCATGAAATTAGTGCGAGCCTCTGCTGATGTCTCTCTCTCTCGCCCACTCATCAACAACCTCCCGACTGTCACGTTTGGTTAGCATCCACTTGATGTCATCATTTATTCAAAAGTTTGGATCTGTGTTCCTTCACGTGTGTGTGTGTGTGTGTGTGTGTGTGTGTGTGTGTACTCTGATACGGGTGGGTGGACTGGAAGTGTCCTCTCATAAAAGTGCTTGTTGTGCGGCGTTCTCTCTTGATTTCATGCTTTACTGATGGAAAATTAGGCCCTGGCGGATCTGTGCTTGAAGAGGAGATGTAGGAGGAAGGGGAGGAGGAGGAGGGGGAGGGAGAGGGGGAGGAGGAGGAGGAAGAGGAGGAGGAGGAGGAGGAAGGCTGATGGTCGTTGTTATTGCCTCAGGACGCGTTCTCCGACAACAAGAAATTCAGAGCGGTGAGGAAGGAGCGAGGCTGTGTCATTGGCTGCTAATGCACTCTAAATAAGATGATGAGACATCTGTCTCTCACACTCCTCCGCATCGCTGCCCCCGCTGGTGATGTCCCCTCAGTGCTGTTTGTTAAGTGCGGTTATGTGTCTGTCATTGCCAACGTTTAAACAGGACTCTCCTTTTTCTTTATTGTACGACCTTGTTCCGAGCCGTAGATTTGCATTCCTTTTTTTATATATATATTTTTAATTTTTATTTTTTTTTTATTTTCTCTGTCTGTTGCCCAATGAAGCTCAGAGGATAAAGTGCTTAAAGGACTGCGGAGACTTCACTGGAGTTGTTTGCTTGTTCAAAGACACGCCACAGTTCACATCTGTTTGAAATGCAGCTCAGCCCACTGTCAGACGTGTGACGGGCATTTGGAGAGAGAGAAAAAAAAATCCTAATCCCACCGTGTTATGTAAGCGGAAAAAGAGCCTGGTATGTTGTCGGCTGCTCGTGTTCATCAAATCACGAAGATCAAACAATTGTGAAAGTTTCCCTTTTTAAAAAATGGAAAATCACAAGTTTGACTTTTGGCCTTGTTGTTTCCCGCTTTGATAACTTCAAAGGAAACATTGGGTGTGTAACATTGTTCGATTGAATCATTTAAATAGTGCGACACACTATAAGCGCTGCTGTTTACCAGCAGCAGGAGGCAGTGTTTTGAAATGAAAGGCTGATACAAGTGTGAAAGCTCTGCTCACTTTCCGGTCAGCTGCTCGTTAACTTTGCGGAAACGTTAAACTAAATTAATTTAAATTAGTTTTATTAATATACATCTTCTAATGAGACAACAGCATCACCTGGAGGACGTTTTGTCTTTTTAAAAAATATTTTGAAATAATCATCCACAGCGCACCAGTTCATGAAGAGTCACTGAAACCAAACCTAAGGAGTTAGCATCGATTTTAACCCCTTATCCGGGAGAACACAAATAATACTCTTATCGATTTATAAAAAGTATCGCCACAAATCTAGATGAAACTCGTGACTATTTGATACTAAGAGATTCCATCAGCTTTCCTAAATGGTATCTGACCAGATGGAGGCGACCAGTTCATCTGTTTTAGTTGAGCTTTAAACAAAAATACCAACGGAGCCCGAGATAAGAACGGAGAGCGTCAGAGAGATAACCTGGGGATAATCTATAGATTTATCATCTCCATTCCTCAATACCCTCTCTGGATACCTGTAATTGAAAGTGGAGCAAATTTCGGGTCCTAGATTAGCAATCTTAAATGTCCAGTCGAGGCCTGCGTGCTCCAGCTGAGGCAATCACCCAAACTCTAATATTCTATTTCCTCAAAGTAATCACAGAGGAAGTTCGGGGCTATCGTACTCATTCCAGCCCATCTGTGTCCACAGTTAAATCAATATTCACAGACGGGGCCTAATATTTGGTATGGGATATGCCTTTTTTCAAGTTTTTTTCTTTTTTAAGTACGATCTCACAAGAAAATGATGGCGGAGAAGGACTTTTGAGGATGGAGGGGAAAGACATTTGAACCTCAAAGGCAGAGTCTGCCACTGTGAGGCGAGACTTAATTACAATGACCTTACAATAGGGCAGTCGCCCAGAGCCTCGCATTCAGGCAAACCACGCACACCCACCGGTGCACAATAGACCCCCCGCCACCACCAGGCCTGATAAATGACTTCTCTTCCTTGATTGCTGCATCAGGGCCAGAAGCAGAGATCGGTAATGAAGAAGTAACGGCGGGAAAGATGGGAAGGTGGAAAGAAGTTTACAACGGAGGAAGACTGGGATAGAACTGACTCAGAGGCACCAGCGGGGGGAAACAGCGCCTCATAGTGAAGCTTTTTTGTAATATTTGACTCTATTAACAGATGCTGGAACTGTTTATGTTGGAGTGCGTATTTATTTTTCTTTTTATTGGTCTGTGTTTAACAAAATCGTAGACCACACCATGTTAGAACCAGGTCCAGTTTCTTGACTCTCCTGCGTCAGCTCTCTCAGCTCATGTACAGTTGAACCACAGTTTGTTGTCCGTCACTGTTCGACTGTTGCCATGGATACGTTAACACAGTGTTTCCCAAATTTTTTTTTTCTGGGGACCCGTATTTTGAAAGTCACAAACGTTCGCGGCCCAAGTCAATAGACATTATTCGTAAACTCCTGGTAAACATGAATCTCTCGACCCAGACTTTGGGAAACATCCAGCTGTTCTCAACACCTACATTTTTTACCAGATAGCATGTTAGCATGCTAATCTAAGATCCCGTAAATCATCGAGGTACCGTATAGTTTGGATAAATGTGGCATAATATGTTTAAATTGATGAGTCATTGTTTCAGTGACATGTTGTTGGCGGTGATAATTGTTGTCTCGTTTTTGATGAGAAGATTTCTCAAGTTTGACTCGCGTGCGCTGTCCGTCTGGGCTGGTGCTGATCTAAAGTCATACAAATGGGCTCCACATTCAGAACAGACTCATAGATGAACGATGAAGGACGATGAAGAGTGCACCGCGTGTTGATTCTCAGCCAAGGGAACAGAGACCCCTGGATGTCACCTCTTAGAATTGTCTGCATTAAGAAATTTAGATTTTTTTTTTTCCGATTTATTTCTACATATACAACAGTTCAGTTCTTTAGTGAAAGACTTAAGTTTGGCTTTTAAAAGTTTATCCCTCTATACCTGGAATAGACACAACTCCAGACAATCTCAACTTCTTTGGTCTTTTTCTTAACTGTATTGTCCAGAAACTCTGTCACAACGTCGGCAATTTGCATTCCAGCCTCTCTTCATCACCCTCTAATTCCGAGAGTCAGCGGCTGCCGTGAGTTGAAGTTGGTTTTTTCCATTAAGTGTTTGTAGGTAGCGCCTCAGGCCCTGTCTCTGACAGATAAGAGCCAGTAATCCTGGTGTGTATGTTATTGTGTTTTCTAGAGACTTTTCTGGATTTTCAAAAAAAACGTTTAGCCTATAACCACCATGTATTAAAAAAAAAAAAAAAAACGTTTAGCCTATAACCACCCTGTATGTTCCCAGCTGAAAAATCGAAAGTGACTAACTTCCTGTTCCCACTGATTCATTTATTTATCTTTTTGAATTTTTTTTTTTTTTTTTACACCAGATCTCCTCTTGGTGGAGCTGATTTAACGTCAGATTTGTGATGACAAAACAATTCAGAATTAAACACAGGCACTTAATCTCATCAACCCTTCACTTCTGTGGAAGGACGGAAACATCCAATAATATTTCTTTTTTTCACTTCAAAGTATCCCTTCATTTTCCCACAAAAACTCTCCCGGTGTTTGACAGCATGCCAGTCCTAACAAAAAAAAGAAGGGGGGGGGGGGGGGGGGGGGGGGGGTAAGGCGGGTGAGTTCTCTTTAATAGATCTATATTCATTTTCAAATGAGTTGATTAGCCAGCACAATGTCATTGGATTCAGGGGCCCATTACACATTTATGATGCTAAATTACAGAACATTTACAATCCAAATGAAATTTCATGAGGAGGGGGATATTGAAAAAAAATGCAGTGAGAGAGAGAGAGAGAGAGAGAGAGGGAGAGTCAGGGAGAGAGAGAGAGAGAGGGTGAGAGATCCCTTGCCTCATTGCATTTCTCCGCCTCTCTTTCTCTCTCTCTTTACTCCCCTCTCCCCTCTGTTTTGTTTCTTTTTTTTTTCTTCCCCTCCCTCTCTGTCCTCTTGTCTGTCTCTTCCTCACATATCACAGCAGTGCCCCCTGTGGTCCAAGTCGGCATCACATCACATCACATCACACAGCACCGGGCAGCTGTCTCTCCCTCTCAACAGCTCTGTCGCAGACATTTTTAAGACACTGTCTCATTTTCCCGCCGCCGTTCAAACGTCACGGGTCGGTCCACAGGTGAGCAGCAGGTAAACAGAGCAGAGGCCGGAGTTTTTTTTTTCCTCTTTAAAAAAAAATGGTGTGATACAGACAGAGCGTGGCGGGGAGCATGAGCGTCTGGAGCCGAGAAGCCTCCTGGTCCCGAATAACCCCCCGCCCGCCCCCCCGCTCGCCCGTCCCCCTGTCTTTGGTGTAGTGTTACATGTAGGTTCAAACGTCCTATAGATCCCTGAGCAAACATCTCTCCTTTCCAATCAGCGGCTTGCACTGTGCAGCCCTTTCATTGTGTCCACATCAATATTTTATATCGGCAAATTTGCGGTGACACGCATTAGTACAATTAGGGGGAAAGTTTTTTACTTGGATTCCCATCTTCTGCAAGGAGAGTGAAAGAGAGAGTGAGGGAGAGAGAGAGAGAGGGGCTACCGAACTCCCCCCTCTCTCCCTTGCTTCCTAGCTCTCTCTGCCTCTCACTCTCCAGCATGGCTGCATCGTTCCTCAGCCCTCCACCTCTAAATAATTCATCATCCAATCAATCATTTTCTCTTTGTTTTGGGCCCCAGTGCCTGAGATGAAACGGGCCGCTGCCAAAGCTGCTTTGCCTCATCTGAAGCCTGGAAAACATGATCTGCTGCTGAGATTACAACACACACACACACACACACACACACAGAGTGAAGTGCACCTAGCATTGTAGCGGTGCTGCTACCACATATTCACCACCGCTGATACAAATATCATGAGCGTAAATACACAAACGATGACGGTGAAAGTTAGTTAATGATGCTTGAAATTTAAGGCCTTGAAAATAACGATCATTGACTTTAATATATATATATGTATGTGTATATATGTATTTATATGTGTGTGTATATATATATTTGTGTATATATGTGTATGTGTGGATATATATACAGTATATACACATATGCATATCTGTACATATACAATTATGTGTATGTATATATGTATATATTGGATAAATATATGGATATTATATGAATGAATTTATATGAGAGTATATATACATATATTTATACAGTATTTACGTATATTTATATATACATATATAATACCTGAGAATAACTTCTGATAAATGTTCTTAAAT
Source organism: Cynoglossus semilaevis (assembly GCF_000523025.1). NCBI lineage: Eukaryota > Metazoa > Chordata > Actinopteri > Pleuronectiformes > Cynoglossidae > Cynoglossus > Cynoglossus semilaevis. The sequence goes on along the minus strand of NC_024314.1, from coordinate 24,612,175 downwards.
ATATATATACATTTATTGTATATATGTATGTGTTTGTATATATATTTATATATTTGTATATACACAGTATATACACATGCATACAAGTATATGTGTATGTATAAATGGATATATTTGTATTTATATGAGAGTACATATACATATATTTACACAGTATATACGTATACTTGTATCTACATATATAATATCCTTAGATAACTTCTCATAAATATTGTTAAATATATATGAATATATGTTGGGTTACACATGCTGTCCTTGGTTAGCCGTAGCTGTTATGAAATGATTCCTTTCTCCTCTGTTTGCTGATAAAGGGAAAAAAAAACCCAACAAAAAAGTCAAAACACACCAGTGTGTGTGTGTGTGTGTGTGTGTGTGTGTGTGTGTGTGTTTTTTAACCCTCCTAAAGGTTGAGTCTTCTTGTTAATGGCATGGCATTGCACAGGAGTTGTGTGATAGGACGCGGAGCGTGCGTCTGATCTCCCGGCTGTAACACCGGCTGCGGTTAGCTTATTTAAAGGGCCTGTCTCCGTCTTAAAGCCCGTGCGCCGGCAGCCCCCTAATAGGGGGAAATGTCTTGGACAAGTGATTTGAAGATATTTTGCTTCATCCCTTTGGAGCTCTCTGCAGGTGATGCCGCAGAATGTCTCCGCCGTTTGATGTGGAACAACAGAGATTCGCTATTGAGTGATAGCTTCAAATAGCAGAAAGAGTGAGACCCTGCGTGCCGCTCCCCCTACTTGAGCTACATCAGAGAAAACTGACATCCATTATGGTAAAGAAAAGACAAGTGTTTGAAAAATTCAAGTACGCACGCCGCAGAAGTGTCAGAGATTTTTAACACAGTGCAATTTTTTTTTTTGTGTGTGTGTTCGTTCACTTTCTTTTTTCGTTAACAAGGTGGTTTTAAGCAGAGCAACTTTACACTCTCTCTGTGAACAGGCAGGAAAAGATACTCGAAGCCCATCCTGGCATTTTTTTTCCACTCTTTTTAAAAAAAAAAAGTCACCACAAGTCTCAGGCGTCCATCTGAACCAGAAGAGATTAAACTCCGGAGACCAGGAGCCTAAAAGCATTTCACTCTTTTTACCTCAACTTTTTGTCTCCGAGGCCTCTGTAATTATAACGCCCCTCTGATGTAAAGTTTTTTTTTTTTCTTACTCATAATAAGTTTAGTCTTGTCCTTAATTTGCTATTTACATCACCGGAAAAAAAAATAATATTTTTTTCTTCTTTGCGATGCTTCTTTAAGACTGAATCTGAAGGATAAGGACTTTTTTTAGTCGTATTTTTTCCATCCTGCCAACTTTGTTTTTTCAGAAGTGCTTTTTATATTTTTAAGAATTTTTTTATCAAATAAAATTCCTCACAAGATTCCACTTTTCATTACCTCCTTTAAAAAAAAAATATTGCAGACTTGTATTTCATAATGGAACTTTTGCAGACGTGTGATCTCGTGTACTTGTTCAAATATGCCACCGGGGAACAGCATACACAGTAAACCTGCGTCTGAGGCAGGTGTCGAGGCGTTTAACCACCAGTGTCGCAGACGCGACAGCTTTATTTATCAACCAGACTGACATACTGACATCATCATCATCACCATCATCATCATCGTCGTCACGACACACGCAGGTTTATGGGGCGAGTAAGTAAATAAAAAAAAAAAGTCTTCTTCTTCTGTAATGTGAAAGAGAAACTTTCAGAGATGAATAG
>NC_024314.1:24609232-24610409 GCF_000523025.1 Cynoglossus semilaevis | reverse complement strand
GTGAGGACAGGCAGCAAGTGTCAGCTGAAGGCTCACCCAGGGCCTTGTAATCATGTCCTGTAGGGCTCAACGTCAAGCGGCCCTGGTGTGAATGAGCGATCACACCTACCTGCCCCCTGTTTGTCCCTCTCTCACCCCCTCCCTTCCCTTTGTCTCTCTCTCTCCCTCTGCCCCCCCCCCCACGCACCGCCTCAATAACGCCACGTGCAGCAGTATCTGCCCCCACTTCATGAAATAAATTGGCCACCTACCAGAGGCAGCCAGAGTCAGATTACCTCCAGCCAGAAGTCTCTCACCGCAATTACCGTTACAGAATCTGTTCAAATATGTCATCCCACCGGGCCGCCCCCCCCCCCCCGCCTGCCCCTCCGAAATGTGAGGTATTTATTAACAATTACCAATTCATTGAGGAAAATATTTGGTTCATATATGTCAGTGTAATTTAGGGCCGGGAAAATGTGATGAGTTCTGGGTTTTTTTTTTTTAATTTTTTTTTTTTTTTTATTAGAATATCATTAACCCTCTTGTAATTAACCTCGTTCAAAAATTAACCACATGTTATTATCAAACCAAGCAAATAATTGAAGCGGCGGCTTAATTTATAATTTTACAATTTCCCCGACTCTCTCTCGTTCCCTCGCTCTGCCTCTCCCTCTCTCGCTCCCTTTTCACCTTCTTTCATGTAAGCCTTTCATAAAAAGGAGGAAATGGAGAGAAACATTTAAGAGCGCCGGCTGTAATGAACATGTAGCATGGTGCAGAAGACTGGCACAGTCATCTGACATTAATGACACCCACCGTCCTCCCTCCTGTCCCCTCCACCCCTCACACACACACACACCTACACACATCAAGAAGGTGCTGTGTGAAGCAGGACTTCGTACTTTCTCCAAAAAATGCAGACGGGGACCACGGGGGAACGGTATGGAGATTCAGCCATGCTGGGAAACACGGCCGAGCTCGTGTTTGGGTTACACTGAGCAGCTAAGCAAGGTCAGGATGTCACGGCTCAGAGGGACGGAGGTGCAGTGGAGAGAGAGAGACAGAGAGAGAGAGAGAGAGAGAGGGAAGGTGGCTGTTTGATGAAAATGATTTCATGATATGATATATTTTAAGCCAGTCCTTCAGTTTCACCGTGCAAACACGGCTGCTCGTTACAGACATTAGTGAATGTAGT
>NC_024314.1:24602802-24608942 GCF_000523025.1 Cynoglossus semilaevis | reverse complement strand
AGCATTGATGCTAACTCCTTCACTGTGTTGTTTATGCTTCAGCTTTAAATTAGCATGATCCGAACACAGGCCTAAAAAGTTGAATCAATTTCCTACATTTTAGTGTCAGTATCTACTTTGTTTCCAAATATATTTCTTTAATTCTTCAAAACCCGTTTTTCCATTTTGATCTTATTGTTCAATATATTTGACCATAACCAGAATTTCTGTCAGAATTCCTAGCGTTTTTTTTAAGCATTCAGTTCACATTTAGTCTTGTTTGTTGATGCTTCTTTAACATTTGTAAAACAAACAAACAAACAAACAAATGTGTTTGTCTGTTTGTTTGTTTGTGTAAGTAAAGCAGTATTTTCTCCACAGGCTGCAGTACTCCATATATTCGTAGTATAAGTTGGGAGTACCACAGTAATTGTAGAATCCCAAACCTCCGTCTCGACCTCTGCGTGTCCTCCGCAGCTGTGAGCTGTCAATGACCTCGGCTCCTCAGAGAGTGGGCGTGTCCGTTCGCCGCTTCCCACCTCATCATTGACCTCGGCGGAACGCCACCGCCAAGTCTTGAGGGCAAACGTTTAACTGCCGTACGAAAATCTCCGGCTCGCTGCCCATTCAATCACTCGTGTGACAGTTAACGGCCCACGGTGGCTAATGATTTTCCGTCGTGTTCCGGGCCCCGCTGGCTGAAGCTGAGGATTAAATATCAGCTGACGACGGACACGTCCACCACGTCCACGTCTTGGGGACTCTTTGTCTCCACGTAGTGAAACTACTACACTGTTAAACGTCAGCGAAACGGAATATTCTGACGGATCGGTTTGAGGTTTTTCTCGGGGCTGCAGGGTCGACTCTGTGGAGAGATTTTAGTTTTTAAGTAGTCAAGTTTGGACTTTAGCCCCCTCCGCCCAGCTCATTCTGGTCTCCTCTAAATGAGGAGGTCCGGTCACTTCCTGCGTTGTTTTTCGTTTCATTTGGAATATCCCCCCCCTGTTCTTCTCCTCCTCTTCAGACTTCACAGGGAAACTGAGCTGAACTTTTTTTTTTCTGCTTATGTTGCACTTGTACCGTCGTCTTTGAGACTGTCGTCTGTCTGTCTGTCTGTCTCTCTCTGTGTGTGTGTGTGTGTATACACACAGGGAGTTTTGAAGTTTGAAGCCACTCTGTCTCTGGCTGTGCAGGCCCCGCTCGCCTCCTCCCAGCCTCAGTGCTGAGTCCTGTGTGTTTGTCTGAACACAGGTATCTGGTATTCATCCAGGCTCCGTCCACGGCTCTGCTCCTCCACACATCAACATTGTTTGCCGGATGGGCATCTCTGGCCGGAGCTGTGTAGAAACTTTGGAGTATTTATTATTCAAAGGCCTTGTTCCCTATGCTGTTTTAGTAAGGGGGGAGCAAAGGTGTGTGTTTGGTAGAGAGGGAGCGAGCGAGAGAGGGAGAGTGGGAGAGAGAGAGAGAGAGAGAGATGCCGGGGCTGACACTGTCACTGACAGGGAGAGCTTCAGTCGACTTCCCCCCATTATTTGTTCTAGTCCAGGAAGGCACAGTCGAGATCACACAGGAGCACAGCTCTGTGTGTGTGTTTGTGAGCGCACACCAGAGTGTGTGTCATCGCCTGGCATTAGCACTGTGGGTTCACTACCTTCTGTCTCTGTGTGTGTGTGTGTGTGTGTGTACTGCAGGGTTTTTTTTTTTTTTTCTGGTACCGTACACCCGTGTCCGTGTATATTTTTAGGCACTTGAAGAGCCGAGTGATTGCAGCCTGACTTTATCCTGTCGATTGCTGTCATATTGTGGTTTGTTATCGCCGGCCTTGGCAGGGATCGCAGCGCCAAGAGCGGCGTTTTATTGAACCTCGGAAAGTTTATTTGCCCCGGAATCAATTTTCAATCGATCGGTTCAATCCATTTGTGGTTTACACATATCTGTGTTTACCCAAAACATGGCACGTAATCAATGAAATTAATCACACCCTCATGTTGTCTCTCGGACACGTGGCCGCACTGACAAACACACACACACTGACACACACACACACACTCTTCCTACTGCAAACAGTCATAATGAAGAGCAGCCAATGTCGACAGCCTTCAGTCCCCTCCACCCTCCTCCTCCCCCCCTTACCTCCCCCCGTCTCTCTTTCTCTTCCTTTCTCCCACCAGGCAGACCCAACTTTGCACACTTTACATACAATATTAATGCCCTGTCGGGGGAGGAAGGACTCAGAGTCTGGTCATCTGAAAAAACCCTGGCAATCACTGATTGTCTCTTGTCATTATGAAAGGGAATAATTCCTTAACATGCATCAGCAGTGTTCAAAAACAGCCTTTTTTGATGAGTGACACTTCCCGTCCTCACGCTCCTTTTTATGTGTCGAACTTATTAATAAAGCAGCAGCCGAGGAGACAAGACAGGGGAGACGTACCCTGTGTGTGTGTGTGTGTGTGTGTGTAACTTTTTTGGTGTTTGATTTGTCAGGTGTGATTTCAGGACTCTGATCGTAACGTAGCAGCGTTCGATCACACCAGCTGTAGTACTATTTATCCTCGTGTTTTTTTTTTTTGTTATTACTACTATCTGACAATGTAACAGTTTTTCTTTCGTGCTGAGGTTTTTTTTTTCCTAGTTCCTAAACACTGAATATTAAAAGAGTCAAAAGTTAGAAGTGGTATTCCCTGCAGTGAGGTGTTTTACCCACCAAAGAACGAGGAGGAGTGAGAATTCCAAATTACTGCAGATTTACTTTAGTGGAGAAAATAATTGGCGTATTTTTTTTTCTGGAACTATCTTTTGTTCCGGAGTGTTTCCTTTTTTTTCTGATCCAATAACTGTCACATCGGTACCATCGGAGCTGTCGAATCTAACAAGTAATCATTTGGTGAAGATGAATTAAAAAAAATGTTCTACGCATTTATAAAACATTTAAACTACAAACTAAACGTCCACTTCTCACTGGTCCAAGTCATGGTTTATACTCATGTAATTTAAGCAGACTGTGGGGAAAAAAGGTTTTGTTTTCACGAAGCACCTCAAGCTTTAAATACCTTTTCAACTCCCAACATGCATTTCTCAAGACCTTAGACAACTGACCAGGCCTTCAACAACCCCCCCCCCCATCACGATGCTTCGTCATGACTGAAATCCAATCACGACACAAAGCTAAAATACCCATTTATACTTTGTTATACTTTTTTTTTGACTACTTACAGTTGACTACTTACAGTTATTTGGCTTATGTAAAACTATTAATTAACTAATTACCTGATTAAATTAATCGCGATTAATCTACAGCGACACTGTGATTTAGTCAAATTGAGTCAAATGTGTGCTACTTTATCAAGGCGTTTTTATCATGGCCTGCCTTTGGATCTGCGTTGTTGCTGTTTTGCGTGCCTGCGTGGACGGCGCCGCCCTTGTGTTGTGTTTAGCCTTCTCAGGCATCTCTATTAAAGCTTAATGCACTTCCATTCTGATAAAGCATGCAGCTGCTGATGAATGCAACCGGGTGCATGTTTTGAAGTTATACCATATGCACGGCAGCGTCCTCTCTGTGTAATGTGTGTTTGTGAGGCCTCCAGGTAGCAGAGAGTGACTTTCTGTCTCTGCAGAACGCATGTTAAGTGCCTATAATATGTACACATAAACAGCTGTAGGCTTTTAGTCCCAACATATTTAATGTGTCAACTCATAAAGTAAAATGCTTTCAGTATTCATGATTTTTTTTTTTATCTTTCTATTTGTCAACCAACATTTCATAACAAATTCATGAAAAAAGCCTCTCCGACGTCACGCTGCGCCGAGGCTTTGTGCCACGCATACATTTTTGAAAAGACAGCATCCATTTAGAGCTCGTCCTCATCATCGACACAGACTCGCGTCGTCGGCTTCTGTAGAGTAAAGATAAATATTTTGTATCATGCATTTTTTACACGCTACACCAATAAGACATATCTCCAAAGATGGGACTCATGCCGTCGACATTTTGTTTTTTTGTTTTGCAGACGAGCGAGGCTAATGGGCTGGGATGTCACTTTGTTTACTGAATAATTAACATTAGTACAATAAGTACAGTCTGCCGGCTGTATTATTGATCGTCACAGTTGTTTGTCAAAGTGCCTGAACGCCACACAGCCTCCGTAGAGCGCTGCCGGTGTTTGGTGAGGTTTCCGTGTTAGAAACAACACGGTGTTGTCAGGAGTCGGTGTGGAGCTGCCGCTCGTTAGGAGCGAAAATTAAGTGTTAAAATTCTCACAATCCAAAATAATTTCACTTCAGCGTTCCCTCCCAAGACGAACTGTTGCTGTTTACAGAACTTTGGATGATGGAGCGAGTGACGTCGTAACAGTTCTGTCCATCAGTTCACAACTGACACCCTCGCCACTCTAACCAAGACAAGATAATCTTAGATTTACCCCCCCGTCCCTAGTCCCGCCCCCTTATGGCCTAATTTCTCCTTGTCTCCTTTCTCTACTCCCAATTTGGATGAAACAAAACAAAAAATGTTTATGTACTGTATTTTTCCAGAGTATAAGTCGCTCAGTGCCCTCTAGTGGCTGTCAGTGTGAAAGTAACGAACATGTAAATTTTCATCAATACAGGATTAGCAGATACTGGCACATAAGCCTAGAGTGCCCTCTAGCGGCTGTGAGTGTGAAAATAACAAACATGAAATTAGATGTTTTAATATATGTCGCACCTGAGTATAAGTCGCAAACCCAGCCACAGGATGAAAAAAAATGTGTGACTTATATTCCAGACAATACTGTAACTCAAATATAACAGATGTGTGGTTTCCAGAGATAGAGCTATCATGGGAATTTTGAGAAATTATTTCATAATTTAACGAGGGCCCAGTTTTGTTTGCACACCTGTTCGTCGCCCCCTATTGACCCAACCCTCTGCATCTCAATCTCATTATTCCGTGATATTATGTAAAAAACAGGAAATAGTCACAGAATCTTCCACGACTGTTTCCTTGTTCGAAGATGGGAAAAAAAGAAAAGAAAAGTGGATGATATTATTATAAACAAACTTCTCCTCCAAAACCCAACGGGTATTTACATTATCAATTAATAAAATATTCTAAGTGTCCTCGTGAAAATGGGTCCACATGGAATAGCCTCGAACACCTCACAGCAGGGGGGGCTGTGGTTAATTGCATTTTGAGAGGAAGCTGTAGAAGGAGCGAGAGGGAGGAGGGGCATGAGGGGGGGGGCTGGTCTGGAACATTCTCTGTCCTTCACATCACATCACTACAAAGTCACATCTCATCAACTTACAGTGACATTTGACACTGTGTTAATGACATTGTTTGTATGGCCGATGCAGACGGTTACTTTTTTTTTTTTTTTTTTTACTAACTGCTTCTTTAACAAACCTGGGGAGCCACCGTTTACACGTGAATGCTTGTCATTTTTCCTTTGATTGGAAACCTGGGGAGCCACCGTTTACACGTGGATGCCATTTTTCCTTTGATTGCAATGAGACAAATAATGGGAACTTTTGTTTATTGCTCGCAATTATCGCCCCGTGGGAAACATCGAGGTTGAAGCATTTCTTCGGTGCATTTAACCTTCTTCATTAAACCATATTGCATAATTACGGCAGGAGTCGGCGGCGTCCTCCATTGTTGTTTAATTAGCCAGCTAATGTTGTTACTCGCCGCTGCAAACCCTTCATTCGTCTTGCTTAAGCAGCCGCTCTCCTCCTGCTACCAGGGGGAAACTGAGTTTGTTATTTATTATGAGTGGAGTAAAACACACAGCGGTTGTGTACACAGGCTGTTAAATCCCAATAAAGTCCAATTCCAGCTGCTGGAACGAGTCGTTCGATTGTTGTTCCCAGTCCGTTTCTGCAGGGTTGTGGTCACATCAGGGAACCTCTTCATATAAATCTTCTTTTTTTCTCTCTGAGTGTTTGGCTGAGCAGCAGCAGCAGCAGCAGCAGCAGCAGCAGCAGCAGGTCCGAGCGTTGGTGCTGGACCATACGTGAAGTTGCAGACGATTATTGATCTGGGCAATATTCTCCAGCACTTAACCTTTACACTAGCTGAACGGGATATGAAGTCCCTTATTGAATGTGTACTTTTATGTTCTTCTCTGGCGACAAGCCCTAATCAATAGTCACCCCCATCACCCCCCCACCCCTCC
>NC_024314.1:24595126-24602651 GCF_000523025.1 Cynoglossus semilaevis | reverse complement strand
TTCCTTTCCTTTTTCTCTCGTCTTCTTAACACGTTTTCGTTGAACCTTGGCTTCGAACCAAACTTTTGAATATTTTATTACGGTTGCTGAAATAGTCCCGCGTGATGACGTATTCGTTTGCTCTTGTTATCGACTAATTCCTGTACGAACCCATTGGCGAGTTTTAATACCGTACGTCGTAAAGAATGGAAAAAAGGATGTCGTTAAATGAGGACCCCCTGTATGTTCTGACCTAGCATGATGTCATGCTACGACACGAGAATGGGCGACATGAGATTGCACAGATCAGCGCTCCTTTAACTTTGCACCCCCAGTCCAGTCAAATTGATGCTGCTCATCAGTGTGTAGCATCGTGGTTGTCGTCCAACGGGTCGTTTCTGTCCTCTTCTTTGTCTTTAGTCTTTCAACTTGGGAAGACTATCGCTGCCCCCCTCTGTCCAAAATCTTTCCCATTGCATGACCTTGTTCACTCACATGACCCGGTGTCTTTGTGTGGACTCCATTAATGTGTCGTCTTGAAGTCGTGCCTCCTTCCAGCTGACACTCAGACCTACGTCACGGAGGTGTTTCTGGAACTGCTCAGTTCCAGGTGCAGCTGCTCCTCCTCAGAGTCTAAGTCACTGGAACTGCTCAGTTCCAGGTGCAGCTGTTCCTCCTCAGAGTCTAAGTCATAGAGGAGGAGGAGGAGGAAGAAGAAGCACAGTGAAACACCACGTCCATTGATTTTTTTTTTTCGTTCATGTGTGCGATCTTCTCCTTAAATCAGCGCATTAATCATCGCTCTACATCTGCTCATTCACGTATGTTTTCACCTGGAAAGTCCTCGCACTCAGAAAATAATGCTTCCGCTCGCAATCGCCTGACACATTAACTCATTAAAATGTACAAAGAAAACGCCGTCTCTTTATCTCTGATAATCTAATTAGCATCAGCCAGATGGTTTAATAAGGGATATCGGCGCCGTTTAGCCTCCCAAACGGCCCGCTGGAGGAGAACAGTGGAGGAGGCTCCTCTCCACTCTCCTCTTCACTCTGAATAGCTCTCCAGGGTTCACATTATTGCTTCCTCTGCCTGAGGCGAACCACTCCAACTCAGGAGTTTAGGGAGGATGAATGCATCCAGGAGAGAGACATGCTCAAAGTGAATCAAATAGGCAGAGATGTTGGAGACTGCTGGGAATGTTTTAAACCAAATAATGGCAGATAACTGACTTCACCTTTAGTTCCCCCAAGGAGCCAGAAACATCTCAGATTAGGTTTTAAATCTCTCTCTCACATATATCAGTCCTTCCAGTCTGTGTTTTTTTAATTGTTGCCTAGGTAACGTGGTGCCAGTTCTGAGAAGGCCCTGTGCTTTGGTTGTAAGAAATTTTCACATCTAAGAAAATGGCAAAAGACTCGCAAAGCGAAGCGGGCCCCGGCGTCTGTCGTGCGACCCGAGGAGGAGCGTCGGCGGACTTCTCTCCTTGAAGCCGTTAGGGCTGACAGGTCGGCGGATGGAATAGAGTCAGGCCGTCGTATCATTAAGAAGGAGAAAAAAAAAAGAAAAAGTTCTGTGTCCAGATTACATTAGAGGAGTCTTAGCCGTGTGGTTCCTCCTGCTCTGACACTTCTCTCTCCGTAATGAGCGGACACCGCCGCAGCCCAGACTCCGACGCTCCAGTTAGGTCTGCTGGACAAGACGCCCTCAGCCCTGGAGAAGCACCTCGGCAATCTGGGCGAACACGTGGAGCAGAAAGAGGCTGGCCGAGAGAGAGAGAGAGAGAGAGAGAGAGAGAGACATGCTCAATTCACTCCGCAATCTCAGCAGGGCTTTTTCCTCTGACCAGAAAAATAATGACTGGATTTAGAATAAAAAGATGAGCACATCTACAAAGAAGAGTCGGAGAGGAGAAGATGAGATAAGGGGCTCCCGTTTAGATTGACGGCTGGAAATTGTGGAAGGTCAGCGCGGTCTGTGAAGCGTCACCCGGGCAACTGCAGAACATCCCCCCCCCCCCCTCCTCACACAGAGTCCAGTCACAGCCTGATCAGCCTGTGTTACTCCACTACTTAGCTTACTTTCTTATTTGCTCCAACTCGACTTTTTGCTCCAGCTCCTTCTGAGTCTGGACAAATGAGACGTCCAACAGCAGCGTGTGTCTGTGAACGCCTCATGCTGAAGAGAAAATAATAGGAGGTTTAATTTAAACATCTTAAAACAGTCACAGTCAGGGAACAAACCTCTTTCCCCTTGGGGGGGTTAAAGTTAGTCTCGAACTAAATCTCACCTGATTTTCAAAAGTCGATTGTTGCAGCTTTTTTACTGCAACGGCTAAAATAATAATAAAAAAAAATCCCATTTCTGTATCAACACCAGGAATTAATTATGCTGATCTCTTTCAACTAAAATGATTTTCTTACTGGATAAAACTCTTGTTTAGTTTTCAAAATATGCAAAAAAATAAAAATAAAAATTGTATTAAACAAAAAATTACCTAAATAGATATTTAAAAAAATGTTTCAGAGGTACTGTTAACTATTGACACTTATTGATACATTTTATACATTCTACTATTATTTTAAAATTTTTGGAATCTAATTTTGCGTGAATTATTTTCACTAAAATTTTTAAACATTTATATTTAGAAGAATGTAAATGTATACACAGAGAATGGAATAAGAACTATTATATAACTATTAACTCTACAGTATAAAAGTCAAACTAAATGACCAATATATATATATATATTCATATACAAAAAACATTTATATACATATGGATACATATATACACATGTACATTTATATATGTATTTTTTTAATATATTTTTCAGACTAAAATTGTCTGTAATATCAAAGCTGATTCAATGTAATTCCTAGTAGAAAAACAGTTTTTTTTTTTTTAAATTCTATACATTTAGGAAACTTATAGACTCGAGTACCTGAGGACGAGCAGGTGAATTAATGATCTAGAAAAAAAAAAGACCCCTGGTTCTGAGGACCATTAGTTAGAGTTTGGTTCAGGCGGCCGTGAGTCAAATGAAGAGCCTCCTGCTCCTCCGCTGTCACCGACATGTGGACCACCACATGCTAATTGTGCATCGAAACAATATCTAATTGCCGGCTTGATTAATTAGGCCTGTATGCAGCGGTGCATTCCTAAACCTGGAGCCACATAAATAACAGCAGGTGGAGCGGCAACAGATGGGAAACTCTGAGAGTTGCTGCGTGAGCTGAGCACAAATGAAATCAACATGGTTTTTCTGTTGTTTTGTTTTTTCTAAAATAATTTTGAAATCAAAGAAAACAAAAAAATACTTTCAAGAAAATTTTTGAATTTTATGAAATGAAGGAAGCCGCTCTCGGAGAACAGTTGTAGCAGCAGCAGCAGCAGCAGCAGCAGCGACGTCGTCTGTGTTTGAGTCTCTTTCTGGTGTTTTCTCCAGCAGTGTTTACAGACAGATCCACAGTTTAAGTCGAGTCAAATCCCTCTTCACATCATTACAGTAATTACATCCCTTCACTTCTACTCAACTCTGGCTCTTTCTGCACTTTTTTTTTTTTTTTAAACTGTTTCACAATCAATTAGAGCCCACTGCCTCCTCAGCTCCGCCGCAGTCGCTGCTGATCTGCAGCTTCCAACACACTGGTAATTTTCACGGAGACGCCATGATGTGCACTTTTTCAGCCTGGTGCGTGTGTGTGTGTGTGTGTGTGTGTGTGTGGTCTTATTAAACTTTGTAAAGTGTGCAGTCAAAACTTTGACACACACAGACTGCTCACAGTTTGCATTAGGAATATTAATGCCCAGATTAATATCATGTTGACCTTTTGCCACGCTGCAGCTCTGGAACAGCCGTCCATGCAGCGGGAGGATGGTTTTAAACCTGCGGCTTCGCAGGGAGGTCGGAAAACACACTTCTTCTGCAGAGTGTTTGTGAGTGTGTGTGTGTGTGTGTGTGTGTGTGTGTTGTTTTTTAAACTGGTGTGTTTGCCATGAAGCAGCGCTTCACTGTCATTTCTGTTCTATTGGTTAAATATCTACTCTGTCAGCTGGTGTTTGACAACGTTCATATCTCAGCTGAGGTCAACTTGTTCTGTTTTTTTTCCGATTAATTCTCTCAAGTTAACAATATTTAAAAAATAATTTCTTTTTCTAAAAAATTAGAAATGATTCGTTTTGCATTTTTTTGTTCTTTTTCTTCCTATGTTTTTTTTTTCCCTTTGTTAAAAAACTCTTGTCATGAAAATCAGTTCCTTCTACAGTTAAGCTGTCAGTCTGGGAAACGTCTGACAGGAAACATTTTGAGAGGTTTCTCATTGTGCAGGTTCACTGTTGTAACACTGCAGGACCTGTTGTCACGGCTCTATTTAAAAGCTGCAGTTTAATGAAACTGACCTGGAAGAAAAGACGACATTTTGTTCAGAAACGTTTGTTAAGGAATTCTGGGATTTTTTTTTTCTTTTTGTTTTAGATTGATTGAAAGAATGTGGAAAATTAGTTTTGATCCAGTTCTTGTTGAATATTTCAGAAGATTGAAAATTAGTTTTGATCCAGTTCTTGTTGTTGAATATTTCAGAAGATTTTACCAGAACCTGGATCTCTTGGAACTCTTTGGACTCTGTAGTTGTACAAGTTTTGTCTACAAACTTGGTTCAACACATGGTATAAATCAGACAGTAGTGAAGGCAATAAGGCACTGATTCCCAAAGTAGGGGTCAGGACCCTAAGGCAATAAGGCACTGATTCCCAAAGTAAGGGTCAGGACCCTACAAGGGTTCAGGAGGCTACAAAAGGCAGTACCGAGCAAGGCACATGGATTTGAATTTAACGTTGGGAGATTTAACGGATTTACAATTGTATTTACTTTTATAGAAATCTTTGTTTTATTGGAGATTTGAAGCAACAGCTTTGAAAATATTGTCATGTTTCATCATATCTACAAATTATTGGAGATTTGAAGCAACAGCTTTGGATATATTGTCATGTTTCATCATATCTACAGAGATGTTGTTTTTGTTGTTGTTCTTCGCTCACGTCCCACTATTGTTGTTGTTGTTCTTCTTCTTCTTCTTTGCTCACGTCCCACTTGTTCCATCACTGTTGTCCATCTATCGGTTCCTCGTGTCCGAACAGAATCGTGCAAAAGATCATGTAGCGTTGCCGTCGGTGCCTTAGCATGGAACACATTCTAAACTGAGTTTTCTATTCTTTCTAAAACAGGGATGTCAAACATACAGCCAGTGGGCACAAACCAGCCCACTGGGGGTTCAATCTGACCCGCTTGATGAATTTTCAAAATAAAAAACAAAACAAAAACACAAACACTTGATGGGCCAGGATTTGTTTTGTAAAATTATGTTGAATTAAATATGAAGATTTATCTAATTTTCTTGTACTTATTTGCGTAAAAACAAATGTCTAGAATTATGTTATGATTTTTCCGCTCTGGCCCACTTGACATCGAAGTAGGTTGAATGCGGCCCCTGACTGAGACCTTAATCTTGATTGGTTACATCTAAGAAAACGTTTATGTAGATTTTTAGAAGTTTAAGTGCGTGGACTAATGACAGTGTTTCAGTTGTACCCACGTGTTGAGAACCGTCTGGAAATAACAATCCTTGGCTGCGCTCTATTGTAACTTTTTGCGCGTCGCAGCATTTGGTTAAAATCAAGGCCAACGAGAACGACAGGTGACGGACTGGTGGGCTGAAAGGGTGTGACTGCTGCTGAGACTCCCTTCACCGTCGATGGGACCAGTTTAACATTCACAGGTTAATGGACAGAGAGGAGAAGGAAAAAAAAAAAAAGATCGATTGACTTTCTGTAAAGTTTCGCAGCCATGAAGGAGTCATTGTTCCCGCCGCAGCATGAAGGAACATTGTACTGGACTCAAATGTGACAACGCCGCTGAAAGGAAAAATTAGTCCGACATGTTAGAGCAGGTGTTGCGGCAGAAAAAACCCCACAAACAAATGAGTTCCTAAAAGCCGTAACGAGACGAATCCTCGCTCCTCAGACACAACAAACCCATTGTTTACGGCTAATTTGCGTCTCTTTTCCCACACGTAAACACATGGAGGAGAAAGTTGGCATCCGTCAGGGCACANAGCCCCACCCGCCCACTCCTGCCTCCCTGTGAGGATGCAGTGAGTGGGTTTACCTTAAGGACGTCGGCGGCTTCATAACAAGCCATAGGCGATGTGACAGGGACAAAGGAAATGCATTAGTCAGCCATGTTGTGCGTTCCCGGCCAATCCGCTCGCCGCATAGGGTTCTCCGCACAGGAGATATTTCATTTCTGCTTTGATTTAATTAAAGCTAAATATTGGGCAGTCGTCAGGCACTTGGCAGGGTTCGCCTGACACTGTAATTATCTCCTGAGGTGCTTTTGTCTTAAAGGCTGCATTCATGCGTGAAACCAATTCCAACATTGACTTGTCAAGGGCTGCACTTTTTTTTTCTTTTTTTCAGCCCCTTATTTTTACTATGTGGAAGAAAAAAAAAAGTGGGTGTTTGGCTAACGTTGCTCTAAACCGTCAATAACCTGTCACCAAGTGGGAGACAGGGGGGGAGTCAGGGTGTTTTTTTTTTTTTTAGTGTAATGGGATGAGATGCAGTTCCAAACAAACACATCAGCAGTGGAGGAAAAAAACCGCCGCCTGCTCTCAGTGTCTTGTTCCCCGCTTTCGGGGCAGAGATCGCGTTTGTGGCGCAGCGTCGGTTCAAAGAGGGTGAAGATGTTTTTACGACAGTCACGGATTAATGGGTCTTTACCTTCTGTGGGGCGAGCCGTGAATAAAACATGGCCGCGATGCAGGTATACAGCCGCGTGACAAGGTGTGTGACTCACAAAGGAGTCAACAGTATGTAGTGTGTGCATTCAGACTGATGCCTTTTCCTCCGCACTCTTTCTTATTTATTGCATATATCAACGGCGGTTCTCTCTGTGTTCACTCTGAGTTCTCTCTTGAATTATTCACCAGTGTCATCATGTTGACCTGTTCCTTGTCAGCACTGGAGCTCCGTGTGTGTGTGCGTGTGCACGACTGCTTGGAGCTCCACCTGTGTGGGTGCATCTATGTGTGTGTGTGTGTGTGTGTGTGTGTCAGGGCCAAGCAACGCTCCCCTCATCCAGTCCTCGGCTGTAATTTGTGTCACTGACTTGAGTGTGATGGGTGAGCAGCTCCGCACAACAGTGTGTCACCGGGGTGTGTGTACTTTAGGTGGGTGTTTGCCTGTATGTGTGTGTGTGCGTTTTCCCGCCGCCCTGCATGACTTTGTCTGTCTCCTTCCTGAGATGTGGCCATGTGAACCTGTTCCTTGCCTGTAGCGTGTGTGTGTGTGTGTGTGTGTGTGTTTCCTTGCACGTGTGTGCACCTGAGTGCTGGAACAGCAGTGCAGCTCCTTCCCTGCGTCGCCTGCATCGGCACCGTGTCACAATGAGGAGCCCGGAGGAGACAGGCGAGGCCGCGGCGGTGAGGCGCTCACAGCTGCCACTTGTCACATTAGTCTGCTCAAATTTGGAGGAAATCAATTCGGA
>NC_024314.1:24580236-24594731 GCF_000523025.1 Cynoglossus semilaevis | reverse complement strand
GGAGGGGGAGGGGGGGTGAGGAGGGGGGAGGTTTGAAGTTAGACTCGTACGCAGACATGGCTTGGCTTTGCAAACGTTCGCACACGTGCTCAAGAAAAAGTGCGTGCGCTTTTACACTAGTAGCCCACTTAAGCACACACTCTGTAACTCTCCCTCTCTCTCTCTCTCTCTCACACACACACACACACACACACACGCCCACACTCACGCACACAGGTACGTTTTTCGAGCTATGCGCTGTATGTATGCTAATGCTCATCATCAGTCAGGGCAGATTAATGCCCCAGCTCTCAGCCAGGCAGATCCAGGTACTGCATAGACCACCTACTCATTCAGACACAATGCATGGAGACAGGACTGAGGGTGGGGGGCTGCACAGCTGCCTCTTCAGCTCAGCAGCCTTCAAGACAGAGTTTGAGGGCTCTTTGCACGAAAAAAAAAAAAAAAAAAAGCGAGGCAAAGGTTAAGAGCTGAGAGTGAAACGAGAAACTTTTTGGATTTCAGAGAAAGAAAACAGTCTTTAACATTGAGAACTTTTTTACCACAAAAATAATGAAATGACCAACAAACGTAGCAGATGTTTGATCAGTTTTCCTGTGCAAAAAAATTGGGTTTGATCAGTTTTCCTGTGCAAAAAAAAACGAGAATAGTATAGAATACAATAGTACCATTAATAGTTGGAGGTACCAAAGGAACCAGATGTTGAGCTCTTAACTTATATCAATGTTTATTTCTCATGCGTCCCTGAACGGCTAATTGTTAGCATTTAATTTCTAACCCAGTGTCTGAACATCATATTAGAGTAAATTCCATTATATTCCAAAACAACATTAAAAAAAAAACTTTTCCATATGTAACTTCCCTGTGTGTGTCCCAGTGATCAACAGGTGGCCCGTGGGCTAAATCCGGCCCGTGACTGTATAACTAGTACACGTCGTTCTGCCCATGTGTTAAAATTCTACAAACTAATATTGACAGCCCTAATGTTGATATTCCATATGAAAAGTTGTGGGGTGTGAATCCTTACCGCCCCCTACTGTACGTTGACAAATAAACAGCTCAGCCTCAGACCCGTGTGTCAAACGCTGCTGTAAACACAACGACTGTTGTCAGCGCAGCGGCTTGTTGAGACATATTTACCGTTTCTCCCTGTCACCTATTCCGCGGCGCTGGCGAGGAGCGACGACGCTGCCTCGAGAGGCAACGTGAAAGTGATGGATGAAAGTTTTCCTCTCCCAGGGCGAGGGGCAGAATTAAATTGAAAGCTACTGTTTATTCCCCCCCGTGCCTCCGCACAAAATCAGGTTTGTTTGCAATTGATTTAACCCGAGGAGGGGGGCGGGCGGAGGAGGAGGAGGGAGGCGGGGGGCGGGGGAGGAGGAGGGGAGGCGGTGGCAGCTTTTGAAGAGGGAAAGGCTGAGGTCGTTTCCAATTGATGAAGAAGATGATTGAATTTGTTTGGTCTCATGTGTCTCCTAGCCTGCGTCCTCCCTGTCAGTAAATCAGATCATCCTTCTCCCCTGTCAACATGTGCTCCTTGTTGAGCAGTCAAAATTAATTTGCAAATGCGATCTCTATTTTTCTTTCCTCTCCTTCATCTGTTCCTCGCTCTGCCTTTTCGTCATCTTCTGACTCTGAGTCTTTTCTTCTTCTTCTTCTTCTTTGAGCTCTTCCTCTTGGTGGAAGGAATGACTTTCACACTGTTCTCCTGCTTCAGGTGGCAACGTGAAAAAAAAAAAAGAAAAAAAGAAAAAGTGCCCCCTGTTCATGAGCAGCAGGAGCTTTGATGAGATGATGAATCCTGTCTTAAAGTGGTGATGTCCTACACCGTCTTAGAGTACTCCCCTGCCACACCTAGCCGTGATAAGAGTTCGGTCCCTGGTTAAAGGGAACTTGTCAACCGGATTTCCTTTGAACGCAGTCTGAGGGGCTTCCTGTGGGGGAGCGGCTACAGAGTCATTATTCATCATCCAAGGCCTTGGTCGGACCCATCAGACACTCTCCCTCGGCAGCAGTCCGTCTCTGCAGCCATTCATCATAAGCCTGAACGCAGCTGAGCGGCAGAGGCACTTAGGCCCTCCGCTCGCGGAGCCCCTAATGAAGGCCCCGGCCGCACTTTCACACAAACACCTCAGCGATATTAAGCTGGGTCAATTATGGTGTCGCTGCGAGTCAGCCATCAAGACGCGGGCCCTACATTTGACTGGGAAGTACTTTAAGTCCGACTCTGTCGAGGGAACGGAGTATGCATTAGACAGAAGTTAAACACAGCAGCTGTACGTACTGTACGTCCATACGGCCGCCGTTAGAAGTTTTCTACCACAATTAGTCCTACATGCTGTTAAACTGCTATATGTGGTACTTTGTCACTGTCTATAGTTACCGTACTGCATAAAATACTACAAATCTTTTCCAGAAAAGTCAGCACAATTTCTGAAGAATAAATCAAACTCAAATGTTTACGTTACGACTGATTTAAAAAGCTGTTCCTGCCCCTGAAAACCTAATTTCGTGTTAATAATAACTTACAAAGCTTTCCAGGGCGAAGCAAATACTGTATGAATACTTTGTACTTGTATGGACTTTTCTAAGAGTCTGTTGTATCTGTGGACTGTTGCGCTACGTTATTATCAAAAATGTGTGGAGACTGGACATCTGGACTGCAGGCAGGCCAGTCACACACATGGACTAGGTCTTCAAAGCTAACGCTAGCATTGTCTAGCTGAAACCCCACCTCGGTACTCCAAGAGGTTCTGGATTTTTTTGTAACGGTAACAGTTTTCTGACGATAGCTAATTTAGCTTAGCAGGGCTAACATGATCCTCACAGCAAAGTCAACAAAGTCCAGTCGTACGTACAGAAAACTAGCTAACAGGTGTTAAAAAAAAAAGGTACGTTTCATAATTCCAGCTGCTACTAGTTCCTGTGTTAGCCTTAGCTTTGATAAGAACTTCCGACCCTGGTGGATCCACTATTATCACTGATAAGAGTCTGGTCCAGGACCAGGTCTTGGTTCTTTAATAATCTCTGAATGTCAGTTTGATTTCCTCCTGTTTCAACTTGTGTGAGAAAAAAACAAAAACAAACCAAAACCTCATACCCCGGTACCTGTTGAAAAGGTATTTAAGGAAAGTACTGATCCAGAGATTCAAGGCTCTGTGTAGCTGCCTGTACTGTACTGTACTACAGTATTATCACAGTCTAATCACAGACATCTCTCTTTTTATTTCCACTTTAATCAGCACACACACACAGTAACATACTAATCCTGCTGTTACGACCGAACGTGGAGGTTTTGATTAGTGACTGTGTGGTGTACTGTATGTACTCGGTGGGTAGCACCGTGTATAAAACATGGATACTGGGTTTTATTGAACATAATGAGCCATGTGACCTGCAGATTTATTCGGAGTCATTAGAAGGTGTGTACCACCAAAGTGAAAACTCGTTCTTTCTGCACAATATTTTTTCTCAGATCTGTTACTTTGCGGTGATGACACAGCAGCGGACGAGGAATTAATGGCATTTTATACACGATAAAAAAAAAAAAAACTAGCATTCTGTGGCCTCGTGGGTGCAGCTCAGCTGAGTACAGTTACAGCTAGAAGCGCAGCCGCAGGTGAGTGTAGAGTAACATGTGTGATTATGCATCTCCTCCAGGCTAATCTGATGAAATGATCCACTTTTGGAAAAGGCATTTGTCCTGGTCCTGCCACAGTCTGGGGGCCCGGAGAGGGTGGGGCTCTCACTCAGTCGCAGGCTCTTTGTTAGTCACTCTTTTTACATTTTTACGCATGTGTGTGTGTGTGTGTGTGTGTAAATCCCAATGTTTGGTTGTCCATGGGAGACGTGTCAATACTCGGAGCTGCACCGGCTGCGGCTGCCACACTTGAGGGAAAACATTTTCCTTGAAGTACCGTCTCTTCCTTATCTTCAATGTCAGCCCTGGGGCTCCAAGACAACATATGTTCGCTGCATGTCCCCAAGACATGGCAGACAGCGAGCTCGGGCTCGGCGCTAGATCGTCGCACAAACGCATCATCACAGCCTCACTTTTCCCTCCCTTGTCTCCCTCTCTCTCTCTTATATCCAGCGTGGAAACAGATGGCCGCAAATTACAATGGCAGTTGTGCCTAAAAAGTGCTCTCGACAAACTCGCCCCCCGTCAGTGAAATGACAAAATCATTAATTGGCATTGCGTAAGGGCTGGCTGCTCGAGCAGTGTCTGGCGCAGCGTGAGTGCCTGTCTAAAACTCACAGATGTAAAAGATTAATCTTTTTGCCTTCAGGTAGGTGAGCTGAAAAATCAGTGGATGAAGGGGGAAAAAAAGCAGCTCTTCTAGCTGTTTGGTTAGTGGGGAGAACAGAGAGGAGGGCACACACACACACACACACACACACACACACACACACACAAGCTGGTGTGTGGGAAGTGTTCACTAGTTTGTCCTTGAACAGACCCCATGTGACAGTTTGCGCTGAACAAAACAAGGAAGTGAGTGGAATATTAACCAGTGTTGATCATTTCCATCTTCTTCACTGAAGGAGATTAAAGAGAGTTTTCAGTCTAAAAATGTTGGTTTTTTTCTTTAAATACTTGAAACCAGGGTTCAAATATTGCACTGTTGGCAGCATACTGATGAGAGAATGTGGGCCGTGGCCTCTAACACACACACACACACACACACACACACTGTGCAGTATATTACAGCCCAGATTAAAGGTATAAATATTAACAGCTGTTCTTTTAAGTGCCGTACGGAGACGAGTGTGTTTTGACACGAGTAAAAATTACCGCAATAATGACGACGACGTCGCTTATAAAGAAACTTGCCAAGGCGCCGGCAGAAGTTAAACGTGAATATTTAAAAATAATTAACTCGGAGACAAGAGGGTTTTGATAGCAGCTGCGTGTCGACTTGGACGACGTTCGCGTCGGTGTGTCTTTATCTGCGCTCTCTTATCTGCCGTTAACTCGCAGCACGGTGGCCTAAATGAACGGAGCTGGGCGTTGGATATTAGTGAGGCAATAAAAGGATGAATATTTGATAACAGAGATTTGGACCCTCTTATTACTCTGGGCACCGGGCGCTCAGACCGAAGGGAAAAAAAAAAGTTGTCGTTGGTTTCCACCTCAAATCTAGATCACAGACGAACGCAGATAACGTCTTACTCTTACCGACCGTTTTCCCGACACTGGCGTGGGAACTTTCTTGCGCCATTCACCAAATTCCTCCTTCTTCTTTTTTTTATTTCCATTAATCTTTTTCAAGGGCCTTCCATAATCCATCTCCCCAGCCGAGAGGTATTCCCCGAGGGTAAATTACTCTGGAGGCCTGCCTGGCCTCGCGCTGCATCAGATTGACCCTCAGCTTGTTTGCCATTTTGTATACTGCACTGTTTATTTAACAAGGAGCAGAGTGAGTGTGATTTCCAGGGACGGGTCCCTGTGATAGTAGCTCTGACACCCTGCCTGAGTAATGACCCTCATTATGGAGCTTCTGACAGCTCCCTGAAAGGCTTGATTTATGAATATGCCGGGACCACAGCCCCACAAGCCTCCACACACCAGCCTCCGAGCGTGGTCTCCCCTCCTTCTGTCAGGACCCACGGACCATACATACATGAGCGTGGGCGTTCGCACGCATGTAGTGCCTACACATGCGGCAGAAGGCAAATAGTACATGTATGTGTAAACCTGCCACAGAATTACGAATAATTATGGATTTCTTTTCTCCTTGAGATCAGCGGATAATTCTGTTAGCTAATTGTCGGAAGTTATTTAAGCCAATATAAGGGATTTATATATTTAATTGTCGGAAGTTATTTAAGCCAATATGAGTGATTTATATATTTACATATACGTACAGTATGTATATATGTGTATGTATATGTGTCTGCGTAAGTTTGGGTATATATGTGTGTGTGTATGTATTTATGTGTTAACATGTGTATATACAGTATGTATATATATTTGTATATATGCATATTATGTAATATATATGCATATATATATACATATATGTTTTACTAGTCTTTAAGATCAGGTGATAATTCCGTTAGCTAATTGTCAGAAGCTATTTAAGCCAATATAAGTGATTTATATATTTACATATATGTGTGTGTGTGTGTGTCTGTGTACATGTGTATGTGTGTGTACATGTGTATATATATGCATATATATTGGTGTATATATATATATGTGCATATATAGGAGTATATATGTGTCTATATATTTGTATATATGTGTATATATATTTATCACATCTTTCATTTATTTCATCTCATTTCTGAATGAAAACTTCAACCTCGCTCTCTAGTTAGGAACAATTCTATTTTTATAGAACCGTCAAAGGATTAAAATATTTGTATAGTAGCTGTGGATTTATCATGAGGAATCATAATTTATCGTGATTAATATATTTTGTTCAACATTCCTACATAAGACGTTAAAACTTTTTCTTTCATATATATTGCTGGAACATCATCTCATCTGGTGGATTTTATTTGTCATCTGTGCATGTTGCCAGTGTCGAAAGTAACTGTACAAACTCGGCTGAAGCCGCTGTCCTCAACGATGTTAGTCAGTCTTCAGTCCCTCGCAATCCCATTGGCTGTCAGTCAGCTTGTCAGCAGTAGACTCACTCAGTGCCCTGCGCTGGTCTGACGTAAGCTGAACGTCTGACCTGAAGTTGAAGCTCCTAAAAGATGGTTTTTAAAACTCTAAATGAAACCTTTTTCCCTCATTGGTTTAATTTTTGGGACACTGTAGAAGTATTGGACAGTCCATGAGGACAGCAGGGAAGAAGGAAAAGGAAAAATGATATAATAATCTCACAGTAAACTGAGTGGACAGTGTTAGAGACAGGAGGGAAGCTGATTGGAGGAAAGTGGAGGAGGACTTTCCAAGGAGAGGTGGAATATTCATTGAGTGATCATCAAGTGATGGAGAAAAGGAGCATAAACAACGGTCAGTAAAGGTACACAGACTTGTCCGAGTCCAGGGGCGTGGCCAGTGACTTATGACCAGTGCCAGTCCAGATTTTTTTGAGTTGCAGGCTGAATGTATGCTAACATATAAAAGTCGTATCTGTTATTAAACCACTTCTCTACACTATGGTCAGTGCTTCCATAGTGTAGCAGTTATCAAGCCTGCTGACACAGCTGCCTTACACACAGCCGGTTGTGAGTTCGATCCCCAGAGGACCCACATACCTGGAGCCTCCAAGTGGCAACCTGTTGCCACAGATCTGTCGTTAACACAAGCATTTCTCCAGTCAATAAAGTTTAAATTATTACTATAGTTAGATGTCATGTACGCCCCCTGCAGGGCTGTGTGCTGCAACTGTAAAATTCCACATCTGTTGGTCTGCTCTTTTGCGGCTCACAGTTATTGTTGTACGTAGTTCTCCTTCCCCTTTGACCCGAGTATTGCAAATTGTTCCTCTAGTAGTTTTGTGTTTGATGGTCTTTGTCTTTGAGGACAACCATGATGCAGTTGTGACCCTGGGTAAGAAAAATATGATTTGTCTGTTTGTAAGTCCTGCATCACAGGAGACCAGATGATTTTATTCCCCACTGATTCTCCTGGTGAAAATGCAGGCAGAGGGCAGCACCCCCTGATGGTCAACATACCCAATACACTTCAAGTACAGTGTCCTGTACGCCTGAGTGAAGTTCAAGTCCTTGCATTAAATTCTCTGTCTTTTCCAAACACTAGTTGACACCAACTCCATCACTGTTGAACCATCGTCTCCCGTACGTCCAGTACGAGCTGATGCTAATTTGTATTCCTAGGAGTCGGCGCTTTAAAGACAATAATGAACTGATGGAACTCACAGATGAACTAACACACACTTACACACACATATATACTCTCTCTCTTCACACCCTACATTTAAAAGCCCTGGATAAAAGGTAAGGAAATATGCTTTAATAACTTTAAATATGCATGATGTTTCAGAGGCAAAGTGCAGCACGGCATCAGAAATCTGCAAAAGCTCCACTACTAATTCTCTCTCTCTCACTCTCTCTCTCTCTTTTTTTGCCCTGAAAATGTAAATAATTAAAAATAGCATGAAGTGGAGGTGGCGAGAGGCAGAGAGGAGAAAAAAAGAAAGTCAAAGACACTCTCACTTCCTGCATAAACACATTTTATTACTGACCTCCGACGCCCTGAGACATCAAATAATAAAGCTATAAGTCCCTTCAGAGAGAGGCCTCGTGTGTGTGTGTGTGTGTGTGTGTGTGTGTGCAGTGTACACACACTCACCCATAGAACCACAGCTGAATATGGAGAAGAGCTTCTCTCTCTGTGTGTCTGTGTTTTCTGGTCTCATCCCTGTGAGAGAGTGGAGTTAAAAAGAGGGTCGAGGACCCGTGCTGTGTCTTTTAGCATAAAACTGAGCCTGTATCAGATTATTATTATTTCACCTCTGACCTCAAGGAACCTGGTGTTGAGGAACTTTAGGGGGCGAAATTCCCAGCCCAAATTCCGATCTCCCCGCAGCTTTTTCAAACCCCTCTGTGTTGACTCTCCGACATCCTCGTCAACAAATTTTGTTTTGATGCTAATTTTGCTAAATCAGAGATTTGAGAGCTTAACTTGGCGTCTCCGGGCTAATAAGCAGAGGCTTAGCCTTATTAGCAAATAGGGAATCTGCAAACATGACAAGCGCACATTCACCCCGGCTCCCTGGGAGGTGTAAATAGATAAATACATAAATACATAAACAGGCGGAGGGGGAAATCCGATTTGCGCGAGTCCCTCATGATTTAGAGTTATGTGAAAATGAAATCAGTTATGCTCCGGCGGCAGCTACAATTGTCTGTGTCAGATTATATTTCCCCTCCATACGTTAGCCGGGCAAAATTGTTTTTTTTTTTTTTTCCTTTCATATCATGGCGTGTTATTCGGCCCCTTAATCTTCTGTCGTGGCAGCACTTGTGCGCTGTGATTATTTCAGCCGAGCCGAGCGGCATTTAAATGAATAAACAGCCAGTATTTACCCGGCATCACTGCCTTGTCGTGTCGACTGGATCTCAGTAATGGCCTTTAGACTTGGGCTGTATTTATGGGAGTCTGTTATTTTAACCCCCGCCTCGACTTCCTCCACTGGTTCTTTTTCTTTTTTTTTTTTTAAAGTCCGTCGCACAACTGCTTCTGTTCATGGTCTCCCTGTGAGTTTTAATTTCACCAGCGTGCCATTAGAAGTGGCTGTAATCCCATCACTGCTCGTCCTTCATGCCTCACACAGTGATGTATTAACGGCAGGGCAGGCTAATGAATGGGAAGCACCAAGTTGTTCAGTCTGTTCCTTGGTACCATTTCTGTTCATTTGCCCTTTTCCTCGACTCTGTTGATTTTATTTTCCGCTTCCCGATCAATCACATCCTACAAATTTATCTTTCGCAGTTTGTTTTAGCTTCAACACCTGCGCGCACGTGCGATTTTTGGGTGTGTGGCAATTTTTTGTGATACGTTGAAAACACAACGAACTCCAAGTCGACAGAATCTCACATCCGTAGTTTGCACTTTCCATGTTTGCCAAGTTCCTGTATCACATTAGTTCAACACACTGTAGTATCTGGTTCTACACAGTACGCAGTATTCCTTTGTTTTTGGTATCATGTCAGCGTTGACAATCATCTACGCCACGTAAATCAAACATTAATTATAGACTGAATATTTCAAATAATATTAATTTAACCAGTGTTTTTAGTAGCCAATCAGACCTTACCTTAAAATCTATCTATGTTATATTACATTTTTTTTAAATAATATTAAAAATAAATCTGTGGATTTCAAGCCAATAAACTTTTTTTACACACTTCATCTGCAAGTTGTAATTTTTTACTTCGAAACAACAAATATTTTGTTTCCTTTTTTGGACATTTTTAAGTTTAATTTGATGAGGACAAAACCAAAGCAGTTTTTATTTAGCCATATTTGATGAAAGTCTATTGGTGGAGGTATAATTGAGTTGGATTAGATTAAGGGTAAGGATTGAGATTAGGATTATCCAGTATTTGTATTAAGTGAGGTGAGGCTAAGGGCCTTAAATGCTCACAAAACTGTTTCTGAATGAATGTATGTGAATGGCTGACAGATCAGACATCTCTATATTTCTCTCATATTTTTTTTCAGTCCAATCAAAAAGCACTCTCTCTTTCTGCTGTAAAAATAGATTTAGGTTCTTTTTTTTTTTTCAACACAATAAAATGATAAAGTGTAGACGTCAAACCTAACAGTGGATTTAAATAATCTTTACTCCACCGCCTCCTCTTCAGTCCACACCACGTAGGTTTCACTGTATGAACACAGTTGGGCTTAATCTGATCTCTGGATCGCACCACACTGGAGTAAAAGTAATCTGCGGATCACATCATTATATATGTATATACATGCTTCAAAACCCACCAGTCCAGGATGGGCTAAATTACCACAGAGCAGAACCACGGAATATCTTCACCGATTTGCCTTTAATGCCGCGGCCGCGCCAGAGCGCGCTGCCATTCTTCTGACGCTTGACTGGGCAGATTATGCTCAGGTATCAGCCGCAGCCAGGAAAGCGGATTACTTGTGTCCAAATAGAGTTGTCAGTTTGGAAACTCAAGATGCAATCATTTCCATGGGAAGGGTAATTATAGGGGATCAGGCCTTGGTTACTGTCAGATGTTGGCACGTGATGAGACAATCGCTCTCTAATGAAGGACTTTACATGTGTGAGGTGAACCAGGTTCTCCCATTCAACTCCTGCCCCGCTCTAAATGTTGTCATGTCGTCTCGTCTTCTCTGACCCGCTGCTTTGACGGCGCTGTGGATTAGTGTGCAGTCACATCGGGAGGGAATATATTATTTATCTCTAAGAACTTTCTGGTAGTTACTTTGTAATGAAGTCGGAGCCAAAGTCTGCTGTTTGACTCTGGACTATTACTAATGCATATAGACCTGTGGGGGGCGCTGTGCTTTATCGCCCTACCAGTTTCTCCCCACATGGCACAACAAATTACCATATTATTGTTAGAATACAGTTCAAGGCAGAGGCTACCAATCTGGGGGGCGGGTCCCCTGAGGCCTGCAGACCACAGGTTGTATGTTCCTATCATATATTTTCGTCTGAAGGCAGAGAATATTGAAAATATTATAAATAAAAATATATTGACATTTATATTTATATAAAAATATATTGACATATATTTTATATATAAATATATTGACATATATATTTATATATATATATATAGTCAAGTATTTCCATCTATCTCTTTATAATACAGTAGCAGTAATGACGTACTGTATGTACAGCACATGTCAATGCAAAGTCAAGCACCAATTGATGGCGTTCATATATGAATATATACAGTATATTGAGTTACGTCAGATAACTCCATATACTCAGGGGGATTTTCCCTCCTGTTCTTCTGTGGGAAAAGAGATGATCATCTGTCATTACAAATTATGGGATAGCTGGCTGCCATGTTCCCAGCCTTTGTCTTCATGTCTGACCTTTATGCACCTTGGCCTCAACCTTGACCGTGACTGAGGCGTTACCGCCATAGAAATGCAGCGGGTAAATCCAGATCAAACCTGAGTACGGAGCACCCCTGCACACACACACACACACACACACACATACACACACAAACGCCTGTTTTATTATGACGAGCTTGTGCATTGTACATCTCGCCAATACCCAATCACTCATTTTCCCACCAAATACCTCCCTCTCTCGACGCTTGGTCGAAAAGGTCACACAATTAAATGGCTGGGGCCTTCTGTTCATGTCATAGAATGGTGATGTATCACTCCGGGCTGGCTGTACGTGTACCTGACACACTGTGAGCATGAATATGATTTCAGAGATCATTAAAAATTTAACAGCGTGACCTAATTACCCGAGCTCCCTATTCAGATTCCAAGCAGTAAGTGAGATGGAGGGAGCAGGAGAAGGGAGGAAGAGAGAGGGAAAGAAAGGCGAGGGTCTGTGCATGGCAGGCCCCGGCTCATCTGGAATCAATTATAATTACTTTATGTTGCTGCTTTGTCAATCAATAGAGACCGGGCCGTAATGGATCGCTCAGGTGTCACTTACTGTACTTAGAGCGATGAGCTACTGTTGTTTGTGCATTTGCATGAGCGCGAGGAGTCTCAGAAGGAGCCGCTATAATTAGCCGGTTAGCTAGAAGTATATATTGAAGTGGCGGTGGTTTAAAACAGCACTATCACTCATCTTAAAGTGGGTTTGGATTTTAGAATAGACACACACACACGCACACACAGACAGACACAGACAAACACAGACATTTAAATACTAAGTATATATATATATATTTACACATATATATAAATATATGTATAAATGTATGTAAGTGTATTGCAAAAAAAAAAAAAAATCGAATTAGTCACAGCACCACTGTGGATTAATCATGATTCCTAAATATAAATAAATATATATGTGTATTCTGTATATATTTATAAGCATACACAATATATGTATCCATACACATATGTAAATATGTATACAGCATATGTATAAAAATATAAATATAAATAAATATATATGTGTATTCTCTATATATTTATAAGCAAACACAATATATGTATCCATACACATACATAAATATATACGGCATATGTATAAAATATCTTAATATATCTAAATTTACACATATATTAACATATGCAATATATGTATACATATACATACACATACATAAATATATATATATATACATGTACATATATATAGGTGTGTGGCTGTGTGTTTGTATATATATATACATACATATATATAGGTGTGTGGCTGTGTATTTCTTTTTCATATACTGTATAAATACAGCATGTGTGTGTGTATATGTGTGTGTACAAATCTGTCAGTGAAGAAAAAACAGGATTTTTTTTTTTTTTCATGAACTTCCCTTCCCACCGTATTGACCAGTCAACAGTGAGTCACCAACATCTGCACATGATCATTATCTGCTGCTACAAAGAGTCTTTGACTCAGGTACTTAAAAACCCGGGGCTTTTCATGTGCCTGGTCATCGATTCACCGCTTTTGACAATGAATTGCAGATCAATGATCTCCCTTCTGGGCAGATCTAATGACCAAGCAACAACACCAGGGGCTGCTGTTGGGGGAAAATCAACCCAAAAAAGCTAAAGATAACTAAAAGTCTCTGTCTTATCCTCTGGAGAATGTTTTCGGATATTTTCTCCAGTGATCAGTTTGACTATTGACCTCCTCCTGGTTGATGTTGACCTGGATGATTGAACCTCATCACACTCTTCTCAGGCTGATGCTGGTATTACTGGTCGAGTGGTTCGATGCCACAGTGGAGGCCCGTGATGCCGACTTGAACTCCGTGACCTCTTTGTTTATCCAGTTACATCATTCTCACGTCTGTGCCAGGGCCGTGTCACCGTCTTGAATTTCAACTCTCTGGCTCTGTCCCTGCTCTGCCGTAATGAACCACCGTTCCATATAAACATTTGCCCCGCGCCCCGCCTGGGATCAATAAATCCTGTTGCCGTTTGGTAATCAGATGGCAGAGCCAATCTTCATAATCACTGTCTAATACCCAGTGAGCAGGTCGGGAGTGTGCAGCTGCTGGTTCCTGCCAGCTCTGCCTCCCCCTCCTCGTCTCACCGCCTGCCCTGATCTCTGTTTACATCCGACGGCTCCTGCTCGCGAGATACGGCCTCCGCTGGTTTCCACTGGTTCTGCAGTAGACGCCCAGGTTTACCCAGAAGTCAGAGTGGGACGACGGAGATTTGAAATTTTATTAAATGAATTTTTGTAATTTTTGATGTATTTGAAGGGAAACTGTTTATATACGGTTGAAGACGGTACTGTAGGACCAGGATAAGAACAGTGAGTGAGGTTCAAACACCTGAGACCTGATCATCATGAATAAGTTTGTTGTAATTGAGGTCAAGAGGTCAGGTTCAGGGACCCTGATGCTGCCTGATTTTTTCCGTCTCGTTTGTATTTGTGGACCGGTGCATGAAATGTGACCTCATTGTTGTTCAGATTTAGATTTTCTTTGTCCAGGAAAAGTATCTTCTCCTTCCATACAGCTTTGATGCGGACACACCTAAAGACATGTAGTTACAAGAATCCACCACTAGAGACAAGTTTGAACAGATTATTTTCTCTCTTCGTCCTGCTGCTCATTTTCAGTTGTTGCCCCGGTGGTGAAACGTCCACTTTAACCCCGCGTGACCTCCTCTTCAGGGTACATCCAGGTTTTGTCTTAAAAAAAAACGTCGTTAATGAGTGAGTTTGCTAATTGACAAAAACAAGTCAAAGAAACTAACTCCGATCTTTACCCTGAAGACGGTCGTTTACAGCAGACACACCGCCTGAGTTCCTGTTTTCGTGGCCACCGTCTTCCCTCGGCCTGGAAGTCGGTTTCACTTTGGCACGAAGAGGCGTATAATATCAAAACGGTCTTCACAGCGGGGGGGGGGGGGGGGCCGGGGGGGGGAGAGT
>NC_024314.1:24570868-24572361 GCF_000523025.1 Cynoglossus semilaevis | reverse complement strand
GGGGGGGGGGGGGGGGGCACAGTTCAGGGACATGTAAGCAGCCGCATGTTGAGCAGGAACATTCAGAGTGCCTGTAATTGCCCCGCAATGTTTTAGAGTGCAGGGTGAACATGTCTCCCTATTGTACGCCCAGGTCTTATTGTAGTGGAGGAAAAAAGTCTTGTGCGACCATTGAAAGGCTCACTGTTCTCAATATGCAGAAAGCACGTCAACAACTCTGCCGTACCCTACCATTAGCCTCGCCTTCTCCGGCTCTTATCCTGCTATTTGTTCTATTTAAAAGGAAATGAAAGGGGGCACTGGATGGACCGCAATTCTTCACTGTTTCATTGTATGCAGTAATATACACGATTAAGTGGCGGCATATAGGAAAAAAAAACCTTTGATTAAATGGAATCACAAAGACACAGCAAGACTCCCCCTGGTGCTTTCAGTTAAGGATTTGCTTTCTTTAGTTTTTTTTTTTTTTTTTTTTTTTTTTTTTTTGAGACTCACTACCTGAGCACGCTGACTTTTGACACCCGCGGTTTTCAAGAGGGGCATTTCTGAGGACTCTCAATACGGCAGCCACCGGATTAAATCAAGTCTGCTATAATAAAGTATAATGTTATATTCATTTTGTCATCATTACTGCTCCTAGTGTACTAAAAGGCCTGTGGATTATAATGAATTCAAATAGGTTCGGTGCTAATGGGAAACGATGGAGAGCGGTGAAGATTGCTAATATTAGTCGGAGCTCTATTTTTCATTACAGCGTATTAGGAAGGAGAATATTCAAATAGGAACACTTTGACTGCGTTGAGTTGTTCTTTGATTATTAGACGCTCTCCCTCTCTCTCTCTCCCTCTCTCTCTCTCTCTCTCTGTTAATGATTAGCCACCGTCGACGAGCGCTTGACACGGTGTTTCGACACTGAACTCGGCTGTTTATTTGTGCCTTCGGCGGCGCAGACGTGGGTCAAAAGAACAAACAAAGCTCTAACGGAGCCGAGTATTTGGAAAGCATAAAGTGATTGAAATAAAAGGAACTGTGAGATAAAATAACAATGACGGGCACGTAAGGAACCCGGGCGTTCTATACATGGGATTCGAGGGCCGTATTTATCGGCGAAAGGCGTGCAAATCTGTGTAAGTATCTCCACTGTTTGCATAATAGATTAGAAATTAGCATTTTTGTTCATTTTCCATGTATGCACAGTGCCTGGAAGAATAACACTCCATGCATATCAGATCAGCCTGCCTACAATTTTGCGCAGTATATTATTTGACAATCTAAAATGTGTAATTTGCATGAAATTGCTTAATTAAAACACAGTCACTGGGGGTATTAATTTCTTTGTCTGACAGTGGAGTGTAGTGAGGAGAGAGCAGGGGAGATGTAAAATGCTGTCAGATAGCGCTGTCACAGAGGCAGAAAGGAAATTCTGCCACGTTCAACCCCCCCCCCCCCCCCCCCCCCCCGCCCCCCCCCCCCCCCCCCCCCCCTCCCCCCCT
>NC_024314.1:24566609-24569595 GCF_000523025.1 Cynoglossus semilaevis | reverse complement strand
AAATAAACAACAAATAGTAACGTAAGACAAAAATGTGATTTTTATTCCATTTTATCGGAGTGTCCCAGGGTGTCTGAGCAAAAAACATTCTGGCCCTTTTGACAAATATAATCGGAGACCTCTGGTTCATGATGTGAAATAAGACATATGATTAAAAATCAAATCGTCTTCTTCCCTTTGTCTATCGAATCCACTTGGACGCAACATTAAAGCTAAAGATGTTAGCTTTGATCGCGTTCCTTAGGATGTGTACCAACTTTTTTTTTGGGAAACAGGGTTTGTAAGAAGTGTCATTGACACAGAGACGGAGGGAAAAGTTGAAGAGCAGAGTTCGCAAATGATGAGGAGTGGGGACGAGCCAGAGAGCAAAGGAAACAAAGCTACAACGAGAGAGAGAGTGAACGCATATGTGTGGTTACCAGAAGTGAGGCAGACAGGCGGGCGGGCGGGCGGGCAGGTTCAGTTAGGGGTCCTTGTCACTGGTGTCAGCAGTGTGAAGTGCAGACCCAGACAGCAGCCGCGAGGGCAGGCGGAGGCTGACAGGACCTCCACTGCAGCCTTGACGGCCAGCTTCACTGGGACCTTAATTGGTCCTTTGATGTCGCTGGAAAAGGTGGTGAAGGCGATGGAAATGGAACCTGTCCTTCTTCACTGGCATCCCATTATATCACTATCACCGCTCTGTGTTTATTTATGAATCATGACCCTGTTTTTTTTTTTTTTTTTTTCCCGTTGCTTCTTTGGCGGCGTGTTCCTTAAGGGTGCCCTATTTTGCTGTACCCCTCCCCACCTCCCTCACCCCCTCCCTCACCCCCTCACTCCCCAACTGTCCTTTACTGAGCGTGTCACACTCTCACAGCTTTAAAGTTCCCCTCAGCTTTGGTTGCGAGGCTGACACGGCGCTCCTTCGCTAACGTTACGGCGTCTAAAACAAACAATTGCGTTGATGCAGAACTTTTTTTCACTGACAATTTAAGCATTAAATTTAAATTTAATTCAAATTCAGTTCAAATCTGCAGTACACATTGAGTCGAGAGAGAAACTGCAGAGGTCACAGAGGTCAAAAAACGTCAGGGTCAGATTTAGGCCTGACATCAGCTGAAAATAATAATGATGTGGAAAAGGTAAAGAGGTGAAAATCACGACTTCCGGTAATCTTTATTACTTCACTGTGATTGGATAAATCACGTTTCTGCACGTTTCTTTTTTTTTTTTTTGTAGTTTTTGGACTGAACTCATTTGAACTTGACCTTAAGATGAAGAAACACGTTCCGTGGTCACAGTTCACATCTTCTTTAGTGGAAAACCAGGGCCACAGATGTACAACAGTGAGTTGAAGAAACATCTGTGATAATTATTCATTCGACTGGTGAAGTTCCAGTGAACTGCAAACAAAGTTGTTATTGCGTCTCTTGATAAAAAAAAAAAAAAAAAAATAGCGATTGTGCATCTGCTGATTTCCCTTCATTCACACCAGGCTGTAAATGGTGTGTGCCGTTAACAAGGAAGGGCAAGCGCGTCTCTGTGAGCCTGTGTGCGTTTGTCAAAAAACCCCCGCTGCCTTTGCTGATCAAATGGCACATCGAGGGTAAGTCTCGCTAATGTGGAGAGCTGTTTAGAGCCGGGGCTCTCCTTTTGAAATGATGACGATAATGGATTCAGTCCCTCTCATTAATGGAGTCCGAGAGCTCATTAGGCGGCAACAAACAAGGCAGCCTCGTCGGCTCTGGAAATGCCAAGTGCCCCCCATTTGCCCGCGTCTCCCATTTCATCCTAGGATGTTCCCGTGTTACTGTCACTTACCTCCAAACCCCCACTTTCCCTGCAGACACAAATACACACCAGGGGGCACACACACACACACACACACACACACACTCTTGAAGCAGACTGTTCCAGTCCTCAGCTGATCTCCAGGACCATCCTCCCAGCACTGACTTCAAAAGTCCACTGGCCTTGGCACACTTGGTTGGGACTCCCTCAGAGACCCTTCCTGGGCTCGGGGGCTTGGGGGGCGGGGGGTCAAAGGATCAAGAGTATTAAAATTTAGTCGGGTCTCTTTGGTCCCGCTCGGCGCTCTTTAGCCTCTCGTCATCCCTGCTCGGCTGCCTACTGAAGCCCGGTATCAGCTGAGGAAGAGGAAGGAACGGTGTGGTTTCCTCTCCTCTCCCCCGTCTCCCCTGATGAAAAAAAAAAAGTCTCCCTCATGTTCCTCACACACTGACAGATAAAGAACACAGTGGTGTGATTGTGGAGTTCTGGCGTTCTCAGTGTTCCACTGTGATCATTTCACATAGTGTTACATCATTTTTTGGTGGGGGGGGGGGCTGGGGTGTATGGTTCTGGAGTAGGAACAGACACAGTCTCCATGGCAGAGACTTGTGTGAGTTACGTTTTGACACATTTGTCCATATTGGCACATTTAGTCCCGCTTCTCGTCTGACAGCTCAGGTGTCTGAAGCCGGAGGTGCCGTGTCCTTAATTCTAACCTCAGCGTCTTCCCTCATCTCTCTGCGACTCCACTGTAGTGCCAGGAGTGTGGCATCTGAGTGAGATTGAACCACAGTGACAGGCGGATGGGAAGATGATGTCCTGTGACTCCGAGCTTGTTTGCTCAACAAGTGGCTCAGCGGGAGGATGAGTCACTTCACGGCCGCGGTGACAAGAACGACTTTGGCATCAATGCAAAACGTGTGTCTTCGTGGCGCGTTTGTTTGGCTACTTCCCTGATCCAACGTCATCTCGATCAATTCATCCCCTTAAAATTATCAATGCTAATTCATCCCTAACTTTAGTCATGCCAGATTCTCCCTCCTAAGATGTGGGGAATGTCGTTTCCGTCGGTAGGAACGCAGAGATGTGGATTGACAGTCGTGAGTTTTTAATGTCTCCTTCAATTAGTCATCCGGCGAGTCCGACCGAGTCATCTTCAGTGTGTCAAAAAAAAAAAAAAAAAAAAAGACCCAGCGCAGATGGCAAAGTCTTT
>NC_024314.1:24563147-24566560 GCF_000523025.1 Cynoglossus semilaevis | reverse complement strand
TTTTTTTACCCTCCTTCTTTTCGTCCCCCGGGGCGCCCCCCCGGTTCTTTTTCAGTTGTAAAAAAAAAAAAAAAAAAAAAAAAGACGCAGCGCAGATGGCAAAGTCTTATCAGCAAAACTATTTCCTCTCCGTCATGAGGAGAAGTGATAGCTCCTTGTCAGAGAGGAGTCGAGATCAGAGACTACGAGCTCCCAGAGAAGGAAACTCACAAGGGTCTATTCCAGCCTCACAAGAACTCCATTAATGAACATTATGATCGACACCATCTGCGGTCGAGAAGACTGCACCTGAAACTAAAACTTCCAACATCAAATAGTTATATTTGAGTGAATTTAATACATTTCAACCATAACATCGTTGTTTTTTTTTTATTTTAGTTTTTTTTTACATCATAATCCCAGCGATGAAGCCCGTCAATTAAAAGTGTCCAATTAAAGAAGGCTTCAAAACCGGAATATAAATCAATGCTTCTTTTTTTTTTTTTGATCTATTTACTCACAGCCAGAGCCACAGAGGCAGAGAGGGAGGCAGAAGTTTCAAAAACATTCTCTGTTCCACATGAAAGAGGCATTTGATCATTTTTTTTTATTATTATTTTATTTTGGTCTTAAAGAGAAAAGCTCGTAGATGAGGAGTCATTCCCCATTAAAGTCAAGCGAAATTATCAGGCCCGCATTAAGAAGCTTTAAAAAAAAAGCAGAGAGAGAGAGGGAGGGAGAGAGAGATGTATCATGCATGTGCATATGCATAAACATGACGGAGGAGCTTAAGTAGAAAATGAGATCTGATGCCGTAGTGAAGAAGAGAAAACCGCCGTGCTCAGAATGCATTTAAATTTAAATATTCATGTCATTATAATTCTGAGGAATGTGGAGCGACCGTATGATATTTTATTGAGGAGGTTTTAAAAAATGAATGCTGTCCCTGCTCCTTAATAAAAATCCCCGGCTTTGACTCGGAGGAGTGGCAGGCTGGGTGTGCGGCAGGACTTGGAGGGAGTGAGGTGAGGCGGGACGGGAGGACGGGAGGACGGGGTGATGGACAAAACAGACAAACTGATTGACCGGACCACCTCTGTGATTAACTCTACACTGTATCATACTAGGAACGTCAAGTTTGAATGATTAATTTTGACAAAGCGTTGAAAACAAAATCACAAAGCCAATTTCCAAATACTTTACACAAATCAAGATATTTTATGATACTATTGGTGATCATAAGGTTCCTCAACTGGTTGTACTTTAAGTCAGGCCTAAGTCATGGTGTCGAGGCCCATTTTCTTTGGGAACCATCCTAGATTTCTGACTTTGATTCGAGGCGTTGACCTGACCTCCGTGCACTTTGACCTCCTGTGATAATTGGACCTCAGGGTCTTCAGGTTTTCCTGGACATTCCCTTGGTAATAGTGTTTATATCTGCCCTGAGTTTCCTTGACCAATCCAAGAGTCAACCTAGCCTGTCGTCTACGAGGACGGTGTTCTTTGGGTGACGAGCCTCTTCCTCTTTCCTTCAACATTGTCAGTACAGTCTACCATCAAACAGTCCACAGTAGAACTTCTTCAGTGATGAGTTACATTTCCATCGCTGACCTTGTGACTTTTGATGGCGTCCATTTAATATGAAACTGGACTACAGTGACCTTTTGCCCTTTGGCAGTTTACCTGTAGTTGAGTGGAGACCACTGCTGAATATTCCGGGTGGCCTGTGGGGGCAGCTGTGAGTCAGAGGAAATCTCCTCTGCAGGTTTTTGTGACTGAGGCAGAAAGCTGTTAATGTGTCAACGACGGGGTTCAGATTTGACAATAGGGGGCGTCGCAGAAAAAAAGTTTTGGCCAGTGGCAGAGACAAATGTGAGGCTCCCACTATGGTACGCTACAGCGCTGAGCACCACTGATCTGTGGGGCTGTACACCTTTATAAACTTTATAAATCCTGAAATGATCTTAGATGTGAATTCAAAAAGGAGAGAGAAAAAAAGTTTTTACAAAGAGAGACAAATATCTACCGTCCTCTCGGGCTAATACTCCTCAAGTTAAATACCTTCAAGTATCTTTATTTTACCCTGATGATGTGAAAACCTACAGTGTGTGTGTGTTATTGGTAATGAAAGCTGTGAATCAGGACGTCTTCATTTAAAGAAAAGAGGAGAGAGAGAGAGAGAGAGAGAGAGACAGAGAGAGAGAGTTGTGGGAACGATGCCTTTGTCATTACCACATCATCAGTACATGTTCAATAATGAATGAAATGCACATTAAACAGGGAGAAGCGGGAGTTTATGAAAATGACTTGTGTGAACAGATTAAATTACAACTATTATTACTTTGCTTTTGATGTAGTGCGTCAAAGTAATTAAATGTTGGAAAGAGAGAAAGGGAGGCAAGAGAGAGAGGGGGGAGAAAAGCAGCAGAGTTATAAAACCAAATTTATGTTAGAGTCGTGCCATAAGACGGCGTTTAATATATTACTCCAAATAACATCTTCTAATCATTCCTTTCACACTCTTTAAGTAAGATCATTACGTTGTGAGTTTGAAAATTTACATTTTGCATATTATAAAAACCCTTTCCTCTGTGTGTGTGTGTGTGTGTGTGTGTGTGTGTGTTTGGCGTTCAGTGCCACTCCGTGTGATAACCGAGCCATTAGTAGTCTGCATCATATTTCCTCTTCTTCTTTGTCCCTGGCGTGGCTTTTACGACGACCATAAATCTCGCAGCCAAAGTTATCAGGACGCGGTGTTCAAACCTGCCGCTCCATTAGTTTACAACTCCACCCCGGTTTTTTCTCCCAGAAAATACACAAGGAGCGGCGCTGCGTACGGATTACACCCTCGTAAATCACCTCCACCTCGTCTGCCTCTGATGGAAGCGTGTCATGGTGAATAATCCAAACAAGATGGCCTCCTAAGAGCTGCCACCGCGTCAACATGGTGTTTGTGATAGCGCCAGTCAAAGGCGGGGGGGCGGGGGGGCGGATTAGGGTGTTGAAGGGAGGACCGTGGCTGGAACGACTAATTATCTGTATGTTAATGGAACATCAGCATCATTTTTCACAGCGTCTTAACCTGCGTGTGTACATGTTTGTGCGTTAGCGTGAGTGTCTGAGCGTCGCAATGCGATCAAGGACGGGGGGCGCTAGAGCAGAGGGAAAGACAGGAGTGTGTGTTTTTTCTTTTTCTTTTCTTTCTTCAAATGACATGTACGCCGGTGATTCTCATTTGTTCGGGGGAAGTTTTCAAACTGTGGAAACGATGTTATTACACTCTGCCACAATCGCGCCTGTGTAATGTGCTATTTGCCATGCCAGGCCCGGATTTTGCAGATGGAAATTAGGGGAGAAAATTGCCACTAACTACTCAATTACAGTGCTTGATGGTTAGGCTGACCCCGGTCGGCAGCAGTGGCAACAGAGAGCCA
>NC_024314.1:24557057-24563105 GCF_000523025.1 Cynoglossus semilaevis | reverse complement strand
ACAATTGCACATATTCATCGGAGAAAGACATTTGAATTACCTCAGATGCTTTGGCTTCATATTGAACAATTAAGTGCAACGATGAGATT
The DNA here is from genome assembly GCF_000523025.1 of Cynoglossus semilaevis. NCBI lineage: Eukaryota > Metazoa > Chordata > Actinopteri > Pleuronectiformes > Cynoglossidae > Cynoglossus > Cynoglossus semilaevis. The sequence goes on along the minus strand of NC_024314.1, from coordinate 24,563,016 downwards.
TTATGGGATGGTTTAGAGGCGAGGGAGCTGCGTGGACGTTGCGGAGGCGTCGTAAAAGGGCTCTGTTCTCGGATTTTCAATCGGACAATTAAAGGTAACGTGAGTAATTCGGAAATTAACAGAGAGGCTGTATTTCCTATTAATCCCGTGACAATTACGGAAACGTTTAGTTGTCAACCCGGTACAAATTGTTTGGTATGTGTCGAGCATCACGTCATTTATTTAAACTTGAGGAATTACGCCGCGGGCAGGCCTCAGTCTTTGCTTTTCTTGGAGGGACTGATTTGATTCGACTCTGTTTTTTTTTTTGTTTTTTTTTCTTCCTCCAAATTGAAAAGATCTGTTTAAAGCTCGTCTTCCAGCCTTGGCTTCAGTCCTGCTATTCAGAAAGTGGCACCGAAAAAATATTTTTGATTTCTTGCTCCGCTCTCTCCTCAGTGTTTATGCTGCGAGTGAAGGGGATAAATTGGGCTATCGCGCTTCCATCGGTGTAATATTTCACATTTAAGTTGATGTTTGTGCTGCGTGTGATGCGTTTACTCAGCTGGGAAAGACGATATCTCTAAAGCACTGGAAAAGCCTAACGCAATTACCTGATTCCATTTCCAGAGATCCCGCCCTCGGTAACGCAAAGTTCAGACGTAAAAAAACCCAAACTTTTTTTTCCTTCATTTTTTCACTTTTCCCCTGTTTTCCAATAAATGGTCAGCAAAGTTTTGCGCTGTTTTTCCCGTAGAGCCGACCGTATCTGGAAGGTAACACAGAGAACACCTTTGGTTTGGAGCCTAATCTCCAAATCCACTTACCTCATCAAAGGACCTCCGTCAGCAGTGTGTTTGACAAACTGCAGATCCCAGATCAGTGTTTAAGCTCACTTTACAGCTCAGCCAAACTCACCAGCGACAGCAGTGCCAGGAGCAGGCAGCGGCGGCGGCGGCGGTGGTTTCACCTGAGGATGGATGAATCCTGGAGTGATGTTTTCACTCTGACAGAATCTGCAGCATCTGCAGGCCTGTAATCAGTGCAGCCCACAGGGTGGGCCAGGCTGTGTCGTCCTCCGCCAAAGGCTTCCCGTGTGTTTACGTCTTGGTTACAGGCTACAGGCTTGGCCTCGGCGCGGCCAGGAGCTGTGTTTTTTTGGCAGCCGGTGAAACAGCCGTCAGACTCCACACTCATTTATCCGAGCTTTATCACTGAATCGAGGGGCAGGAGTCATGAAGGAGGGAGGAGATGAATTGTTTTAAGGATAATTCGTCTCCTTCCTCCGGAATCTGCCGAGTCGTGCGCTTTTATAACTTTAAACTGTGGAACACCACTGTATCCTGGCATTAGAATCACCGAGACATCGTACGTGTGTGTGTGTGTGTGTGTGTGTGTGTGTGTGTAAGAGAGTTCATATGTGGGTGCATTTGTGCATATCCTTCTATTGATGTGACAGAAATGCTGATGGAATTTCTAAGACGGCGGCTTACGCTCAACACTCTGGGCTAAACGGCAGCAGCAGCAGCAGGAAACACAAGCAGATTTAGCCAAGGAGGAAGTTAACAACCCTTCTACCAAACACACACACACACACACACACACTATTATCCCTAACCAAATGAGTAATAACACTAATTCAGTGACTTTTTTTTTTCCACCTCGCTTTGTCTTTTTATCCCTGGCCAGGGCTGTTTGCCTATGCATCGTCACTGGAGGGGCAAAACACACACACACACACACACACACACACACACACCCGTCCTTCTTCCATATTCAGTAGGTGTAAGACATCAAAACATTTTCATCATTAAAATGCTCGCCATTTGTGGCCTTTGTAATGTGAGAATATACAGTAGATTTAAACCCGGCCCCTTCCTCCCGGAGAGCAAAACAAAGAGCGCTATTAGTTTCTTTATAGTAACCCGACGGCATCCCAAGGTTCTGCGCGGGGACCTACCTTTTGGGATCAATTATGTGGCCACGGGCTCTTTTTAAAAGAGCCGCCCCTGATTAAAACTCTGCCCGTTTCCCAAGGTCCCTTTGTGCGCGATGCCGAGGCCCTCGCCACGGCTATTTATTAGCATATTGTCTTTTAAAGGTCATTGTCTGTTTTGCGCGGCCCCACTCCATCTAGAGTAGGTCGCCGTCAGATTCATTTGTTATTGTTCTGCACCGCTCGCCGCCCGAGCTGGTGGGCAGGAAAAAATTAAAAGGAGGAGGAAGATGCAGGAAAGTTTGGAGCCGCTGACGGCGACACCAGTCGACTGTGGTGAAGGGACGTCTCCACATTCATCACAGGTCACGGAGCTTCGCTACAGTCAGGGGGGTTTTGTTCCTTGTTTTTTTACTGCAGCTACGAAACAAAGGCAGACCCGACTCGAGCCTGTTGAGTAGGAGATGTCACAGAACGACAGATGACAACTTTACCTGGCTTTGGCATGGCAGTTTGAGGGTTTCCGTAACCGCGACTGTGGCACGAAACAGTCAAGGAAAAAAACACAGAGTTTGACGAAAGAGAAACAACGCGATTGGATGTTAAGAGAATCGTCGTCCTTCTGTGGAGGCGTTAGAACTTTATCTGTCAGGAGAGGAGTTGGAAAAGATAGACGAACAAAATAGGAGATGCCTGTATTTATACCGTAATTTTTTGAATTTTTTTTTTCATTCACCACGAGTCCAAAAAATCAAAAAATCAACATCATCAATTTCAAAAGATAACAGTATCTGCGCTATGGTCAGTAAAGGTCAAATCTACTACATGCATTTTTTTTATTATTCATCCCTTACGTTTGTCAAATATCTCCTTGTGATCATTGTAGTTATTTAAAATTTTGGGATGAAAAATGAAACGTCGCTCAGTTTGGGCTGAAGTTTGAAGTTTTACCCCTCACCGTTGGCAACTTCTCCAAGAGACTCCATCTGACACCGACACGTCAAATTCAGCCAAGTCCGGATTAGCCCACGAAGGGGCGATAACTCAACAAAAATATTTCTAAAATAGCTCCAGTGCCACAGCTCCACACAGTGATGCTTATCCTGAAACACCTTCTTTCTTTTCTTTTTTTCCCCCCGCCTTTTTGTTTTGTTCCAAAAACAATTACATTTTCAAGAAACTGAAGATCGAAAAGTCGGACAAAAGTTTGCCCAAATTGTCTTTGTTTGAAGTTTTCCCTGCGTAGCCGTCATAATTATCCTTAACGCTCACCAGGAGGTGCTAGAACTGCTGTCAGTGTCGCCTGGAGAGAAGTTCCTCTGAGAATCCAACAGAGAGTTGGTTGTTTACCTTGTGACCAGAGTTGAAAACTGAACTAAAAATGATCAATAATAAGAAATAAGAAATAATAAGAAATAAAAATAACGCGCTGTCTGAAAGGGTCGGTCCTCAGTCACACAGTTGTTTGTCAAACCTGGGACAATTGTGTGTTAGTGCAGATAAGCTGTGACAAACTGTCGGCTGCTACTCCAGCAACAGGTGGAAACAACAACCGCGGGAATGACATTGTTTTCAACATGCATTTTTTATTAACTCACACTGGATATTTATTTTAAACACCTTCCACTCACACACACACACACACACACACACACACTCTTCTTCTTTTAGACACGTTGTAAGCTTCTCTCCATCTCCGTGACATGAGTTATATTTGGCCCATCCAATTTTCCCCGGTGCAACAACACTAGCTTCATGGAAAAGCCACTGTGTCCTTGTCACTGTCAGGGCCAATATTGTTTGTTTCACCAGACACATGGCTTTCCATGTCATTCCCAGGTGGAGAGACTCACCTGGGCAGTAAAATTTTTATTTTAGATTTCAACGAAGGAGGAAAAGTACGGATGGGTTTCATGGTGTAAATAAGTCAAAAACAGAAGTCGACGAGAGAGAGAGAGAGAGAGAGAGAGAGCTCCGCCTCTGATGAGACGCGTGGAGAAGGGCAGAGTCGTCGCGCTCTTCCTTAAACTCCCTGCTTTGAAGAAAAAGTGCCACTTCGGCAAATTTCAAGAGAAGTGAGGGAGATGATGTGTGCAGTTTCAGGTCACAGGGGAAGGAGGTACTTACTGTTTTACTGCCCATTGTAAAGACCAGACCCAACTCTCACCTGCAGAGATAACTTCACCAAGAAGCTGCGCTTTTTTCTTCTTTTTTTTTTTACTGTTTGTAGAGATGAGGGTTTAAAGTTCGGTAGGAAACAAATTCTCTAAGTTACTTTTTTATTATTACTGAATTGTTATTATCATGTCTGGATGGAACCGATCATTTTCTCCAAATTAAACATCATGTCATTTCTACATCTGGTCTCGAGGTTAGATCAGTGGTTCCCAAAGTGGGGGGCACAACCCCAGGGTGTCCAGAGATTTTGCTGCTGGGGGTCCCACAACAGAGCTAATGAATTTAGTTTTAATGTTTCTTTTTACTTGTACCAGAGTTGAGAAACATGCACTGATTCGTTGTTTTTATTTCCTTTGTTTTTGTAGTTTTGTGGGAATTACAGTGTATCCAGTATTTTTCGGTGAGCTCTGCATCCATAGCTGTGAATGAGGGGACATGGGAGGGGTCAGAACTAGTCCTAAAAACACAGAGGAGTTGTTGGGGGGAGGGAGGGGGTGCAGAAAAAGTTTGGGAATCACTGGATTAGATCCTAACTGTTTATTTGGAATGAATGGAAGTCACTGAAGTGTCCTGACAAGAAGAGCAGCAGAAGCTTCGTGTGTGTGTGTGTGTGTTTGTGTGTGTGTGTTTGGGTGAGGGGGATGAAGGGAGAGCAGGGATCAAGTGTGACTCCAGGCATTCAGCCACATCTGACTTTGATTAATTGGCCTGGCGTTCCTCTGTCTCCACTGGGCAACCTGACGGAGAGACAGGCCACAGGACGGCACAACAACACGTCTTCTCTGCTTTCTTTTTGTCTCTGGTTTATTCACCAGGCCTGTCAGTCTCTCTCTCTCTCTCTCTCTCTCTCTGTCTCCCCCTCTCTCTCTCCCCTCCTGTCAACATTTGAAGATGACACACTCCACAGAGCTTCGCCCCGTTAGCTAAAACCCTCACTGACTTTACCACAGTGATGGGGGAGAGTGATGGAGTTCATTGTTTTCTGACACACGCTGAGGAAGTACGCCACCTAGCACCTGTGTGGAAAAATACAATGTTGATTAATGATTCAAATAATTGCAGAGACAGATACTTTCCAAATATTTTACTTTTGGTATTTTTGGTCAAAGGTCAAAGTTTACACCTGTCCCATGACAATTGGTATTTTTGGTCAAAGGTCAAAGTTCACACCTGTCCCATGACAAATAGTTTCCTCACATCCAACACGCACAGAACGACCGGAGCGGCCCGTCCAATCAGGAGACGCTACGATGACATCATTTCCCAGGGACTTTTTTCACTGATTGACCGAACAGCTGCACAGTACTGCGTCTTGTGTGTACTCCAGTCAAAGCTGTGGTAAAATCACACACACTGTACTGCAAACACAACTTTCTTGGAAGTTTTTGAAGATTTTGTTTAAATGAGCTGCATGGACTCTAGGCTGCCACCTGTTGATAACAGGAAGTGTCTGCTTGGCTTCCATATTGTTATTTTCTGTGACTAAAATATTTCTCAATTAATGCCTCTGTGGCTGCACAACATCATGACCTGTGTCCACAGCCAGCAGTTAAAGGTAGATATTAAATATCAAAGTTTCTAAAGTATGAATGTTTTACTCATCTGTGATTTTTTTTTCTCATTGATTTTTGCAAAATTATTTGTTCCATTTTTCCATTGTACTCCATCAGTACTTGTTTAAATACTACGTACAGACCACAGACCTACTCCAGGTCAAACTACAGCAGCTGAACTGCTAGGGCTAAAAAAAAAACAAAACATCGTTAGCAGCTTCCACCACTGAACGCTAACCTCGCTTGTTTTTTTTCCGACCGTAGCTACACGGTGTTAACATGCTGAAACAAGTGGCATGTATGACTGCCAAGT
>NC_024314.1:24556556-24556835 GCF_000523025.1 Cynoglossus semilaevis | reverse complement strand
CCCATCCTGTCTACCATCAGTGTTTAACCCCGCTCAATTTGCCCGTCTGCATGAAACAATACTTGTGATCATCGCGTGTAATGGCACCTTATTAACCCCAATTACCACAATTAAAACCCTGCTGCCACTGGGCCCTTTTCAAGTCTTAATTAATCAGATGGCAGCCAAGAGGCTGTTTTGTGGCCCCTCCGCCCCCACCCCCGCTCCCTCCCTGCCTCCTTGCCCCTCAACAACATGTACCACACACACACACACACACACACACACCTTCTCCCACAG
>NC_024314.1:24549274-24556342 GCF_000523025.1 Cynoglossus semilaevis | reverse complement strand
GCAGCCAATGGGAGCGCTGGTGCAGTGCCAGCGAGGGACTCTTTTAGGCTGGAAGTATCGTTAGATCACAGGGTACGAGACCCTCTGTTTGTTGGCTGTGACGCCAATGTTGAATTCCTTCCACTAAGGGGCAATAACGAGCGCTCGGCGAACAAGCGCTCGTGTCCAGTCGGAGGGAAGTGAACGGTGTTTGGTTGGTGAGCTGTAATTCTTGAGGAGTTTAATTAGCGGGCGAAGGGTTAATGAAGGCCTCTTCTGGGAAGGAGTAGTAGAAGACACACACACACACACACACACACACACACACACACACAGAGTCAGGGTGTGTATTCTCCCTCCAGATGTCTTTCTTTCCTCCCAGTCTCTCACAGTGCTTCAGTTTTGACTAATGCAAAAAAAAAAACAAAAAAAAAAACAACAAAAAATGGGCACACATACATACTTGTCCTAGTGTCTTCTTGCGCACACACGTATACACACGCAGCGCCCTGCATATTCCCACTGATAAATAGTATAAAGAGGATGTTTTTTTTTTTTTCTGTGTGTGTGTGTGTGTGTGTGTGTGCCTTCACTCGTGTGTTTGTCCCTGCCAAGAGGGGCCGGGAATCAGTCAGATGAAGGAGTGGCTGGTCCACAGAGAGATGCTGAGACAAACACACACACACACACACACACACACACACACATACACACATACACAACGATAGCACACACACACACACATATACACAACGATATGACACACCCGGGCACAAACAGGAGTGTTTGTACACATCCACACACACACTAGAACAGGTAGTGGTATACTGTACACACACACACGTACACACACTAAACTTCAAGGCCTGGGAGAGAGAGAGAGAGTGAGCGAGCGGGAGAGTTGGATGTTATTTATTCATCAGTCTTTCTTGTAGTCAGGAGGCAACAAGCCCCGGGAGCTGTAAACACACAGAGAAACAGGCCTCAGTGAGCTGCAGCCCTGGGAATAACAAGTGGTCCCCGCATACACACACACACACACACACACACACACACACATGTGGAGTGTCAGAGCCCTGACACGGTAAAGACAAGAAAACATCCTCCCTGGGACTGACACAAGACAAAAGTGCGGCAGAAGAGTCCTCCTCTCCTCAACATCCACCTGCGCCGCCGCCAAACCGCCATTAAAACACCACAAAGGAGCCGCGCACTTGATTTTCGAGCATGATAAATTGATTTCAGTACTTTCATACTTTACTTCTGTTGAATATTAATTGAATCAGGCGAGCTGAAAAGGAGGACAGGCATGGAAATAATCAAAAATCTGAAAAGGAAAAAAGAGAGAGAGAGAGAGAGAGAAGGAGGGAGAAATGTGCTGAAGGAATAGGATCTGGCATCCCTGCGTAAAAATAGCATCCCCTGCAAACACGTTGGCTATTATCTCTTTGGTGCAGCGGGCCGCGCCTCGGCCCCCCGCAGAGTCAGTCTGCAGCATTTACATGAAGTCCGAGCGGGAGAGGGGGAAATTACCACCATTGTGACCAACCTTTCTGCTGGCTTTATTGCGTAATGTGGCGCGAGGACACAATGGCTGCCGTGTCAGCCCACGTCTGCCGTGTGACGGGGGGCGCTGCGGCTCTGCGTGGGCCCTCAGGTCTGACTTCTCCTGGGTCTGTTCCCTTTTGTTTGACACTCACAGTTTTTTTTTTCTCCCTTCAATTTCATTCCAAATGTATTTGATTTTTTTTTTTTTTTTTTTTTTAAAGATGGAATTTGATTTAAGATGCTGCAGTCAGAGCTGCTCTGAGGTAACGTTTGGAGTCGGTCTTCATCTCATGACGTTTATTACGCCCATCAATCTGTTAGTCTTGAACCCTGTTTCCTCTCATCGTGACCAAAAAAATATATATATTTTTTTCAAAGTCACTTGTTTGATTGTCCACTTGTTGAATTTGCCAAACCCGTGCGAGAATCTTGTCCAGGACCAGAATTCAAAGCTTTGTTTTCCTTCCAGTCGCTCCGTCTTGATGAAGCACTCGTGGCAGTCGTCGTCATTCCCACTCCGTGCCTCGACTCCTCTGCGGTAAAAGAAAGCTTTGAAGGAGTTCAAGGCCGGAGTCGCTAACGATTCACATAATGTTTGGAGACGGGAAAGTTGTCTAAATGACAGCAGGTGGCGCTGCAGGTGGTTACGTTTAAGAGCAGGAAGAAGAAGAACTTTCTTGTTCTGTAGCATTTGACCAATCCCTGAGGAGTGGTGGGAGGTAGTTTTCAGCCCCCCCGACCCCCGACAGCAGGTGGCGCTGCAGGTGGTTACGTTGAAGAGCAAGAAGAAGAAGAACTTTCTTGTTCTGTTGCATTTGACCAATCCCTGAGGAGTGATGGGAGGTAGTTTTCAGCCCCCCCCCGATCCCCAAACAGCATCAGCTCACAGACGATGCTACGAAATATGTAAAGAAACATCAACTTTTAGAAAGTATTTTCTTACTTTAGTGTGTGTGTAGCTACACGCTAGCTTGAGGAGCTAAGCATCTTGACACACACATGAGGTCGTCATACTGAGGTTGACACACGAGGTGCGTTCAGGAACCGTCAGAAACATTAGAACTCGACGGTTATTTAAAATATCTTATTTAACCACTGGTTTATGGAGCAAGTGTTTGGTGACACAGACCGAGCAGCAAGGCAGGATTCAAACCCACCATCTTTGATGAAATTTCTGACATGAAGATGTATAACCAGTGAAGGATATAAAGATGGTTAGCACAAAATGCTAAAAGTGCTTTGATTGAATTTTTTTTTTTTGAATAGCGTGTGTGTGTGTGTGTGATAGGCCACCCAGGCCGGCCACCCTGGGCCCACCACAGTACAGCAGTCAGATCTACAGGGACCTGCTCCAAACAGATGTTCTCTCTGCCTTTGAGTGTGTTTTTTTATCCAATTACACACAACGTTAATGCATTTTACTTCTGAAGCTTCCACAACAGATGTATATTTGTATGTGTGTGTGTGTGTGTGTGTGTGTGTGCTCTGTTCAAGCACCTACACACGCAGCAGCTTTCTGATCCGTTCCGTGGTTTCTGCCACTTCAAGCACCCGTTCCTTCAACGCTCTGTGACCGAACACCTGCTGTACAGCAGTCTTTTAATGAGCCAGCCACCTGAGAGAGGAGCGGTGAGGAGCAGGAGGAAGAGCAGGAGGAGGAGGAGGAGGAGGAAGAGCAGGAGGAGGAGGAGGAGAAGAATTTCATGTCTCTTTATTTTTCCACCTTCATCGGCGACACCTGTGCCGCGTTAAGAGATGTAAAGCGTCGTCCCTACGCGCGGAGGCCCGCGCGCCTCTTGGCTTTGATTAGCGTCGCGATCACAAACGCAGATGCACAAAAATAAGTGACGCATTTGCAAGAGGTGGCACGCGGCCAAACATGGGCCCTGTACACGGGGGGGAGAGAGAGAGAGAGAGAGGGAGAGAGAGGGAGAGAGAGTCCTCGTGAGCTCACGTGAACCACCTATTTACCATTTTCACATTGTTTAAACACACACACACACACACACACACACACCCACACACAGTGGCGTGTGTGCTACCTACTGTAGGAGAGCGTACCCTCTCCCTCCATTATTCCCTCTCATCTCCCCTGCTCTCCTCTCGTTATTTTTTACTTCCCACTCCTTAATATCAACCCCAAGTGTGTGTGTGTGTGTGTGTGTGTGTGTCTGCTTGGACATATGCATGTTCTTGAGTGTGCATGTATATTTGTGTGTGTGTGTGTGTGTTTGGGGCAGTCCTCGGTCAGAGCAGTGAGGAGCAGGGGCCCACACTACGATGCTCACTTCAAAAGCTCCTTCAGGAGGCTCCTCACTCCAGCACTCACCCTGGGCCCGAGTCAGCGGGTGAGATCCTGCCTGGTGCAGCGTTAACCTGTCGTTTCCCGCCTCCTTTTCATGCATTATGTCCTTTGAATTTGTATACCTAATTAGATTCACCCCCCCACCCCCCACCCCGTTTCTTTTCAAGCTCTTTATCTGTTTTCATTCGTCAAAGTCAACATTTTCACCGACCTGTTGCTTCAATAAAATACAGATATTATATATGGAGGATCTTTTGATGGAAACTGGTGACAAAAGCTCTTTTTTTTTTTACATTTCGCCAGAATCCGAATCCATGTCCTTTGAAATTCTTCTTCTTTTTTTTTTCCTCACTTATCGTGAAGACGTCCTCTGATGTACGAAGGGAATCCTCAGATTCTACACTTTATCGCATCTTTTCTTGGAGCAAATTTTTGGTGATGGTGAAAGGCTGCGAACTGACATGTTCCATGAAGGAACATGTGACTCACTGCACACTGATCAAACTGATCAAACTGCCTGTTTTTTAACAGCAGTACACACGTGATTAAAACCCTCCGCGGGGATGATTTCCTCTCTTAAAAGATGAGGAGTTGGCATCGCATCCCAGCAGTCGTACTTAGTTAGCTAAAGCGGCGTTTATGTTTTACGTGGGGGGTTTGGGGGGGGGGGGGGGGGGGGGTAAATGTTATGAGCTGTAAATTATTGATGGTGTTTGTGCCTCTGCTTATGTCTATTTTAAACTGTTAATAAATTCCAACGCGGAGCCTTTTGGACTCCTGCAGCTCGGGTTTGTTAGCATTTAATCAGCCAAGGGCGGGGAAGTGATGAGCAAATAAGCAAAGGCCTGCAGAGATCGCCGACCCCGGGCTCTGAAGTGCAAATGAGCCTCGTCTTCCTCTCTCTCTCTCTCTCTCTCTCTTTCTCTCTCTCCACGTCCAACATTTTTAATTCACTCCCAGTAACTACACCGTACACGGAAAAACTGTTCTTTTCAGCTTTTCCAACTGTTACAGAGTTATTTATAAGAATACATTTCTTAAAAAAAAAAAGAGAAAAACTTCTCTCCCTGGAGAGAAACACAAATACCACACACACACACACACACACACACACATGCATTCTATGGGTGTGATGAATTGACATGACAGCAGGTGTAGTAAATACATCCCGGGTGAAATGCGCGACATGTGCCTTTAGCATGCTGCAGTGGAAGTGGCAGCCGACACTGACACCTGATAGAAGGCCGACCTGCTTACGGCTCACGCTGCCTTCCTTCCATACTAATGGTTCTCATAACACATAACTTAATAACAAAATACGCCGCTCCACTCTCCGATGACACATAAGCAATTTGTGATGACAATACGGCGTGTGTGTTGCCAAAATTACACCGTGGAATGGCACTCTGGGTAGTGGGAGCAGCTGACAACAGCTCGACAGGAGGGAAGAAAGTTTCTGTCGTTACTGCTGCAGATTAAAAAAAAAAACGCAGCAGAGATGCCGGAGCAGGAGCTCACAGTCTCTCCACGCCGGGACACGGAGCTAATTTCTATGTAAAGTGTTTAATTTGGGACCGATTCGCCGCGGCGTTGTGTTCCTAACTTCTTGTTTGGTATATTTAGATCCTCGGCAGTTAGTTCCACTCTCACCCACACACTTCACACACACACACACACAGATACCTGTACAGAGTGGTGCAGGTGAACATTGTTCACTTTAGTAAGGCCTGCTAGCTTAACGTTAGCGGTTGGTTGTATTTGTCTGCAGGGATGCTGCCCCCTGTTGGCGTTTTCTCCTTTTTCTCTTTGTTTATCACTGGTTATGAGATTTCTGGCTTTAAACGCACAGTTGCCATGACAATGATAGAAAACTAACGATGCTCACCCCTGTCTTGGCAGGTGTGGAGAACCATCAGGACAAAGACCCGCGGTCCAAGAGGGTCAGACTGGAACAAGAAGGTCCAGGAGTGGGAGAACAAGAACCTGGAGCCGTTCTCACCGGTCAGTGGTAAAGTTTCTTCATATTGGTTTATACATAGAATTACATAAAGTTATAAAGCCTCATGGTGGAAAATGTTGTTAGAAGAATCTTGGGTTTGATCGGCTACTCGACAGTAGAGCGCAACTCAAGGTCCGCGGGTCAAATCCGTGGTCCACCGAAGTGTAACTTGGAGCGATGGTTCTCAAACTTTTTTTGGTCGATTTTCAAAGCTAATTTGTAAAATTCTAAATCAAACTGCCGTTGTGTCATCATCCCTTGCACCGTGAAAATCCCCTCCCATTTGTCGTGGCCCACCTGTTATGTCTCTGTTCCCTACAAGTGGGCTCCGCCCCACATTTTGGAAAGCACTGTTTTAGAGTATGGTTGTAAGTCTAGTAGAGTCTATACCTCTAGGTTTAGTGGATGGGTTTAAATCCAGTGGTTGAAGTCCAACATTTTAACTTTGACCATCGGTGTGAACGAGTGTGAACGGCTGATGTCACTGTTGTTTATTTGATTTCTGTCAAAAAACCCAACTTCATACCAACCAATCAGCTGCTCAGTCCTGACGTGGTGGAACGTACAGACAGTCACCGTTACTCTCTGGGCCAAACTCTGGACCTTCTTCACCTCCTTCTCGGAGCTCCTAGCACAGCTTGACCTTCTTTGTCCCCCTCTGCTGGAACAGCTTGAGTCGGGGCCTGATTAAAAAGCACAGATGTCGGCTGTGTCTTCCTGGGAGGTAGGAGCTAGCGAGGAGCCCGGCCGGGGCCTGGGGGAAATAAAGATTGGGATCGAGCTGATTTGAGTAGATGAAGATAGTGTGGTAATTACAGGCATCCCAGATCTCAGCAGTAGATACGGCGAGCCGGGCTCCGAGCCTATGGGAGTGTGATGAAGATGGAGTCCTGTGTATTGGCAGGCATGATGAAGGGAGTGGGGAGCCGTTCTGTCACTGATCCACAAAATCACATGAAATTGGACCCGGGGTAAGTCGCTAACCGCTCGACGTCTTCTGTTACGGTACCTAAATAAATATATGTCTTTTGACGCAGATGAAAGCAGCGTTTCTCTGTGTGCATCACTAATGCGGTGATAATTTTCCCTTCTTTTATTGTAGCTGTTTTTTTTTTTTTTAAACTCATATTAGCTGTGCCACATATTATTCAGTTTTACGGTTTCTCTTTATGTGCCTCCCCTCTGCTCCTCACTCTCCCTCTCTCTGTGCTGTCTGCTGTTATTTCATATTGAAAAT
>NC_024314.1:24548221-24549191 GCF_000523025.1 Cynoglossus semilaevis | reverse complement strand
TCCGGTGATAGACACTAATAGGACCCCATTGTTGTTAGCATTTAGCCTGTCCTGATTACCTTGTTTTTCATGGCTGCATCCTGAGCTGGGTCTCCATCCCGCCAAACCTCCATCCCTCCTCCTGGGTGACATTTCAGACGGGCCCTCAGGGCATTCGGAGGGGAGGCATGGAACAAGGTAATTGCAGCGAGGTTTCTCCTCACTAAATTAACCTCTGCTCGGAAATTTATTGGCCAGCCGCTCTCTAGAATTATTTAAACTTTCTGTTATTAGAGCAGAGAGACACTTTGACTCTGTGAGGTTCACTTATAATCACATATACACCAGATCTATGTATATATATGTATATACACGCACATACATATACATACTGTATGTATATATGTACAAGTCTATCTATACATATATTTGTATATGTGTATACATACTGTACTCACAAATATGTGGGTCTGTGAATATGTATGCATATATATATATATATATACACACACAATTGTGTATTTATGTATGTATATATTTATATATTATATATATTTATACATATATTTGAATGCACATACATATTTGTATAGACATGCATGCGGGTCTCTGTATATATATGTATACACACACACATATACATACTGTATGTATATATGTACAAGTGTATCTATACATATATTTGTGTATACATACTGTACTCACAAATATGTGGGTCTGTGAATATGTATGCATATATATATACAATTGTGTATTCATGTATCTATATATTTATATATGTATATATATTTATACATATATTTATATATTTATGCATATATTTGAATGCACATACATATTTGTATAGACATGCATGTGGGTCTGTGTATATATATGTATGCAAATATATATATATATATATATATATTAACAGTCCATCTTGGCCCCTACGATTCTCCAGACATGATCAATAGAGCACAGATCTGGACTGCAGGTCGTCCATTTAACGTTA
>NC_024314.1:24546405-24547524 GCF_000523025.1 Cynoglossus semilaevis | reverse complement strand
ATATATATATATATATATATATATTAACAGTCCATCTTGGCCCCTACGATTCTCCAGACATGATCAATAGAGCACAGATCTGGACTGCAGGTCGTCCACTTAATGTTAGAAACCAAACTCATGTTGGCAAAATGAAGCCTGTGTACTAGTCTGTTTGGTGGTACCTCTCCAGGAGTTGTGTTTTTTTTTTTTTTTTTTTTTTTTGTGGTAAGATCATGTTTAGATGGATACGGTGACAGCATTTTCTTTGGCGTGGAGACTTTGTCCCAGCCAGTGATTTCTAAGACAGACTGGGGACTTTAAGGTGGCCACCTGTGAAAATAAACCTGGAGTTGCTTGGTCATGATCATGATGGCTGGGTGAAGTCAGCTGACTCTCGGGGGTCACAGTCAGGGCACAGAGCAGTAATTGCTGAACGGCAGGCGTAGACCGCTTGGAGAAAGCCAGACGGAGAAATGAGTATTTTCGGAACTTGACAAGTCCCCGGGTCACTGGTGAAGTGAAGTAGTGTCCACTTCCTCCAGGACACTTGGCTGAGACTATTTTGACACTCGCCCAGAAATACAACTGGCGCTTTGTGTGCGAGTTTTTCACTGCTTCTTGTGCACCTCAGCAGATTGACCCACTCCACACACACACACACACACACACACACACACCGTCAACCTTTATGGTACATTATTGCAGCTGCGGGGAAATCAAATGTGCGCAATTAATATTTAAGAGGTAATATTAAGGTAAAAGAAAGCACAAACCTGACCCTCTTACAACTTTCCTGGCCGGTGTTAAAGATCGGTTAGAGATAAATGAATGTGCTGGAAACTTTCGCGGCAGCTTTTGTCCCCTGCATGGCATATTAAATTATCCCCAGTTCACTTACCGGGGCTTGACTAATGTTTAAATGTCTCCTTCGCTGGTTGTGTAACTGAAATATGTCGACGGGCTCTGAATAAACATCAATCTCTATGCCTGCGCTGCTGCACGGGATGATTGGCCAAACCGTAAAGCAGAGACAGCTGGTGGGCTAATGTCAGCTCGGGCTGAGACGGACAGCCCGCGCATCATGATTTACATTCCATCTGGCATTTCGGCCAAGCGGCGGAAGAGAGTATCACTCAG
>NC_024314.1:24539368-24540517 GCF_000523025.1 Cynoglossus semilaevis | reverse complement strand
TTTGCTGACAGGCCCTGGAGTCATCCCAGTGTATCTACACATGTAAGAGGCTCCTTTAATGAGGAAGTTAGGAGGTTACACTCTTCTCCTCATTCAATCAGTCTGCCTCTCATTGGAGCGCTGCCAATTTGCCCACGCGGCCCAAGTAGGAGGTGGTAGACGGCAAGTGCTACTGACAGCAACTCAAATTACTGACCAGTAGTGGTGTGAGATACTGCGAGGTTCGGTATCCGTCCCATAACAGGCTGGTGTTGCTGATGTCCAGGTCGATACCGATACTTTTACGAGTTAAGGTAAACGCATCAACAAACTAAATTTAAAAAAAAAAAAAAAAACGCCTGGTGTTTGAGAGTTAAAGGGTAAAATAAATATTCAATATCATATTTCTTCAGATAATGTTTAAAATGAATTTAACATTTTAATATATATATTTATATAATAATTATAATTACAATTATTATTATCGACTACTTACAGTTTAAAAATTTAATTTATTATATTTAACTACAGCATACAAATATGAGCCATGATTATGATTTAAACAACATCCTTTCAATAGAATAAATGTATTTTTTTTTATCAAGATCTTGCCCTGATTTGCTCTTTTTTTACTTTAAAGACTAAAGTAAAAATATGACAATATGACAAGGTTAGTTAAAGGTTAGTTTAACTAATTAACTATTGCTAGAGATGATTAAATTATAACTTTCATTGCTTCTACCAACTGCTGTAAACAAGGACTTCAGGCTCTGGGTCGGGGTCTCGGTCTGGACCAGGGTTGGAGGATTTACCCCCCACCGCCCCCCCGTTTCTGTTGGTCTGTGTTTCTCATTGGATATATTCTACTTTGTAGTATTACCATGAATGTTAGCGTCCTCTTTATTATTTGTACATTTTGCAGTGGTTTGGTTTTCTACGTGAAGTCGCGGAGTCACGTGACGATCGGTTCGTCCACGACAGCCGAGCGGCAGTGACAGTAGTTTGTTGACGGTACATGAAACTCCAGCCATTTCCCATTTCACTTCACTTCCTTCCTCACCCGCCCATCCACTCTCCTTCCCCGTCCCAGCATCCTTTACTGCACCAATTTGTGAATCAGCTTATGATAATGGCCCGATCATAACAGAGCCCACCCCCCCCCCCCCCCCC
>NC_024314.1:24509535-24519716 GCF_000523025.1 Cynoglossus semilaevis | reverse complement strand
TGAGCCAGTAACACGACCGCCCCCCCCCCCCCCCCCCCCCCGCCCCACTGAAATGAGATGGCTGCGACAGAGCTGACCTTTCGGCACAGGCAGGAGTGGCGGCGCTCCCCGTGCCGTAACAAGGGCTGTTGAGGAAGCAACATACGAGAGAGAGACAGAGAGAGAGAGAGAGAAAGAATGTGTGTGAATATGACACAATGTCCTCACAGTGATTTCACAAGGCGATTAACTTCTATGAGTGCAGTGTGTGTGTGTGTGTGTGTGTTGTGGACGTTCTGCTGATGCCGGTGGTTTCAGGAGCGTGCAGGACACCGACGGGCCGAGCAGGTTGATGTAGATGATCTTTACGCCTCAGATGGAGGGGCATCAATCTCAGGTGCACGGCCGCCGCTGCACTCACTGAGATCTAGTCCTTTATCCACTGGGGTAGAAAAAAAAAAGAGAGAGAAGTGATGTACGTTCAGCGCAGCACGCAGCGGTATCAGGGTCAGTCGTGCAGAGACGGTACATTTTAACATTTGCCGTGGCCTGTTTGTGTTCCTGTGTCCCCGGGACGAGGGACATCTCCCACACCTGTCCCCTCGGCTTCTCTCTCCAACGGTTTGAACGACTATAAATAAGTTAACTCTCAGTGACCCTGCCGACAGTTGCTGTAATGGACTCTGCATCACCGGTCTGACTGACTGACCACCTGACTGACTGTTACATGTGACTGTTGGTGCGTGGTGCGGCCGCATCGCTGCCGCCCGAGGCCGGCGGCAGAAACGTGTCCGCTTCGAGTTTGTGTTGGACGTCGATGATACCTGTGTCTTGTTTTTTGATGTTGTTATACATCTTCCTGTGTCACTCCCCTTACCCCCCAAACCCCCCCGTTTGGTTGCACATGTGTATTTGTGTGTGTGTGTGTGTGTCAGCACCAGCAACTGCATGGTGCCAGCACGGCGACACAAAAAGAGGTGAGGGGTGCGCACGATCAATCTTCATTTGGTAATTTATGAAGGCGTCCGCTTGTCAGGTATCCAGCGGTGTCTGGTACAACTCATTCTGCCGTGCTGGAGGGGGGAACCCCGGGGTATCTGCGCCTCCTGTCACCTCCCCTCCCTCCCTATCACTCGCTCATACAGGCCCTGCTGCCGTCAGCAGCCCAGAGGCATGAGAGGCAGAGAGGGAGACGGAAGACGGAGTGAGAGAGGAAGCCGGGCGGGATTAACCCGGTGGCCACCCACGGCAGGTGCTGAGGCAGCCACGCGTACAGCCTCATTAAGAAAAGGGAGAAGAGGGCAGCGTGGCAACAAACACACAAGTTGTGTGTGTGTGTGTGTTTTGTTTCTCCTGACACGGGCGACACAAACACTCACATCTATTAAACCCAGAGGTGATAGCAAAAACTTTCGTCCCACTCCCCTCCCTGCCCTCTTCCTTCAATCTCCTTAATTTGTGTCGTCACTCCCTCGACTCCAACTTCACTCCTTCCTGCCTGAGTGAGCTCGTTTTGGCGTTGCCTCACTCCATCAGGCAGGCACGTGAGGCTGTGGGCAGCTGGCCATGATAATTGTTGACACCTTGTGTTCTGGGTTCAACGGAGAAGATGTTAAATGGTAATTTGGCTTCCAACCCTGGGAGCACGGAACAGCAACCGGAGCGGGGTCAATGGGCAGCAATTAGACTAAATTAAACCTAATTAGCTCCAACACATGTGGGTTGAATTTGTTTGGAGTTTCTTTAAGTGCTGACTGACGAGGTTTAAAAAAAAAAAAAAAGTCCAGGGCCGGGCATGTCTTCAATCAAGTTTTATCTTTTGATGACAAGTAGTTAAAAGCAATTCTGCAAAATCTTAACTTCAGGCTATTGCTGCAAGTTTCAACATAAATTTTTACAGCCCACTTATTTAACTGGAGTGTTTTAATCAAGGCAGTGGACTTCCTCAATCATTAATCATGTGGAAGTGCAGCAAAATTAACTATGGTTGCAAATTTCCCAATTTGCCCGTCTTTCCGTTCCTTTTCGTCTTTTTCTTTTTCCTATCTCATCAGCTCGATTTATGTCGATTTAAGTGTTGTGTTGAAAAAAGTTTGGTCCAGAAGAGGACGCGTCTGTTTCTCGAGTATCTATAGAAGGTCCATTTCTGCGACGACATTGCGAGCAGTGAATAATTCAAGGCACTAAGCAGCTCTTTGGGCCAGTTTCCCCCCAGTCGGCACCTTTGATTGAGATAACAGAATGATTTGTGAATGATGGCCCCGGGGCTGCTGGCCTTAGGCGAGCTTGGGGGGGGACACTGGCCTCCGAGCCCCTCCTGGCCCCAGGGTGGCGATGTCCGGCCATGGCCGCCAGGCCTTCCGGTCTACAAAAGAGATTCCTCGTCCGTCTGCGCCTATCTGCCCTGCCTGTGGAAGTGAGGAGCGAGGCAGGGTCGCTCTCGGGGAGTGATGTGGATGAGGGGCTTCCTGAGCAGCAGCTCTCCTCCCCTCAGCCACAGTTTCCATCTCCTGCAGCTGCCTGGGCAATTTGTCGGTCGACCTGCCAGGAGCAGAATGCAAATCCTCACCGGAGGAGATGCGCACGAGGCCTCCGTGCCTGCCAGCTGTGTGTGTGTGTGTGTGTGTGTTGTCACACACACTTGTGTGTTGCCCAGCAGTCTCTTTTTTAACAGCCTAACAGGATAACTGTCATCAAGACTTCAATGTTTCTTTGTGGTTGTGTGTGTGTGTGTGTGTGTGTGTGTGTTCACACACACTTGTGTGTTGCCCAGCAGTCTCTTTTTTAACAGCATAACAGGATAACTGTCATCAAGACTTCAATGTTTCATTGTGGTTGTGTGTGTGTGTGTGTGTGTGTGTGTTCACACACACTTGTGTGGTGCCCAGCAGTCTCTTTTTACAGAGGCTAACAGGATAACTGTCATCAAGACTTCAATGTTTCATTGTGGTTGTGTGTGTGTGTGTGTGTGTGTGTGTGTTCACACACACTTGTGTGTTGCCCAGCAGTCTCTTTTTTAACAGCCTAACAGGATAACTGTCATCAAGACTTCAATGTTTCTTTGTGGTTGTGTGTGTGTGTGTGTGTGTGTGTTCACACACACTTGTGTGTTGCCCAGCAGTCTCTTTTTTAACAGCCTAACAGGATAACTGTCATCAAGACTTCAATGTTTCATTGTGGTTGTGTGTGTGTGTGTGTGTGTGTGTGTGTGTGTATGAGGCATCATCGGGCTAGGATAGTGGCTTCTCTCGCTCTCGTTCGGTGTCTGAGCTGAGAAACGACTCTCCTTCACTGCTCATCAACCCACAGCTCCTAATTTATAGGTGGGCATAAAAACTCTGTATTTTCACTCACCCGGCCCACCTTCCGCCCACCGCTGCACAGCAGCAGCATGACAAAATACGACACATGCTGTTAACCATGTAAAAGTTTTTTTCCTCTTTTTCCTTCACCTTCTCTCCTCCAATCTTTAAACTTTTCCCTTCCGCCTTCTGACGGTGGGGCTCCACAGCGTTTGCTCCCGTGCTTCTGAAAGCGCCGTTTCTGCAGAAGTTGCTAAAAAGTTGATTAAAATCGTTAAACTGTTAATAACTAATTCAGGTCAGAGCGGTGAGATTCCAGGAAATTCTGGAATTTTTACTGACAAAAGATGCTGTGATTGGACACTGTGAGGAGACTCAAACTGTGGTGACATCAGAATGTTGAGCACATCAACCTCTTTATAAAGTAAGAATAGAACCCAAGGTATTCTCAGCTTCATAATCAACTGGTGGCCTGCAGGCCAAATCTGGCCCACAGATCCATCCAATCAAACCCAAAATGTTAATGTTAGACAAAAAATGTGATTTTTAGTTCTCATAATTGCAGTGTCCGGTCACTAAGGTTTCTCTACGACAAATATATTTACTCTAGATTATTACCCAAAAAATTGGACGTTAAAAATTGACCTCTGTGCTAACGTTGAGTGAAGTGGATTGGCTACAACTTAAATATAAACGTAAATGTAAATATTGAAGTCCATGAACACATTACTCACTGATATTAGGAATATTTTCTCAGCTTGTTTTGGGATGTGCTTGTCTGACCTGCGACATGTCGGTCTTATACAGAAATACAAAGTGAAATCAATGACTCACATGCTAAGAGGTGCAACAGGGAACCGTCCTGACAGCACAAAGTTTTCAAGGACAACTATAGAGAGAAGCTGAAGGTGATCGACTGGTTCCTCATCTCATCTTCTCCGCTTGTATCCAAATAAAACCTGCTGCGTTCTGTGCTGTCAGCACTTTATATCTGGAAAATTAATACTTTCTTCTTCTCTGGTCAGATAGGCGCGCTTCATTTCGCCGCGGTTTGCCTGGAGTTCTCCGCATCCTCGGAACGCGGGAGAGAGTTGACGGCCAGGATAAAAGACACTTTTTCTAATCAACATTTCCTCCTTAAGGACTTCTTTCTTCTTTAAAGGCAGCTCTACATTATTTATAAGTGTTGTAGAGGTGCCACCGAGCTGATTCCTTTCACCAGGCCTGATATGAGCTTGCAGAATTGATTAGATAAGCATGGAAATTACAATGTGGAGAGTGCGGCGCTCTGAAATGTGTTTTAAAATACACTGGGTGTGAATATTAATACCCAGGGCTTATGAGCAGAGAATGAATGAAACGCGGCGGGGAAGTTGAGACGTGAAGTTTCTCCCACTGTCCGGTGTGTATTGCTGCAATTTTGCTGATCAAATGAAACATTAGCCTCCAACGTCATAGGACCCACAGTGATGGGCTAGGTAATCTCAATTTCATCATTAGCGCTTCGACACCGAGAGCTAATCTCTGTTTTGCTAAATAATTCTGAAAGATGTTAATCAAACATACGGAAGCATATTTGAAATATTTAACCAAACGATATTAATGAAGATCAAAGGCAGGCTGTTGTGAGTGGATGTTATGCCAACGCGCCGCGTAATCGTCCGGTCCGTAGTAGCACATGAAACACTTTGTCTTCTGCTAAATATTTCATGGCTAGTACCTGTTGTGTGCGGCTTAATGAGCTATGGGGGTTAAAAAAAAAGAAAAAAAAAAGAGAAAAATTTTAATTTATCATGCAAACTTTTCAAAGGAAATGCAAATTCAGGAACACACATCTCTGGCAATTTTTCGACATCAAAGGAAATGCAAATTCAGGAACACATCTCTGGCAATTTTTCGAGACTTTTTTTTTTTCTTTCTTTTCTTTTTCTTCATGCAGCAACGCCACATTTTCCAGGGCGAATATTTTAGCCTGGGAGAAAAGCAAACTCAAGCGAGAGCAGGAATCAGGGGTCAATGGTGTGTCTTTAAAGAAAGTTTCCCTCCGTTCGCCTCCCCACCCGCCTCTGTTCCTCCCTCGAATACTAATATTAGCAAGGAGAGCGGGGAGAAGGAGAGATGACAGAAACATTGCGGACGTATGTGTCAGAAAGAAGGGTCAGCACTGGGCAGGCTGCTGTTCACGCTCGCCCATTAATAAAATGTATTCCACCTTCTCTTTTCAGCAGTCAAACCCAGGTGTACTTCGTTTTAACCCTCTTTTTTATTCATGATTTTTTTTTTTTATGTGAGCGGAGACAAGTGTGGTAAAGTCCTATTATACAAATAATTACTATATAAATAATTTCTAAAAAAAAAAAGAGTACGAAACAACTGAGCCAAGTTTTAGGAATAAGAGACTAAATGACGAGAAACAGACTTTTGTAGTTGAAATTAAAGTTTGTGATACTTGGAAAACGACTATCACTATTTTTTTCGCTGTTGTTGATGCATTAGAATTGACTGAAACTGTATCTGCTTAACAAAGATTTTCTAACTGATCAGATTTATTCAAATCTATGAGACAAAGTTGACAAAAATGACAAATACTGATGAACTACGTCTGCGATAAAAATGGTTAGAACTCGACGACGGAACACGTTACAAGAAATGTAGGTACAGGTTCAGTAGTTACTTCATTTGGCCGATACTTTGCTTTCAAATAAGTATCTGTAGTACACGGTGTTTTTTCCCGTTGTCAGAAAGTGTAGCAACGCTTGGTAACATTTTAAAATATAATTAAAGATACACAGGATTATATATGTATCTATCTGTCTATCAATATATATGCAAATATATGTGTAAATATATATATATTTAAATATATAAAATGTATTGGAACATGCTTATATTGGTATATAAACACTACATATATTTGTGAATATATGTATTTATATTTATGAATACATATATTTATATATATACGTGGAAATATATTTCAAACTGCTATGCATACCAAGTCGTCAGCACGTGGGTGACTGTAGAGACAGACTCTGTGACAGTATATTACGGAGAGGTATCGGAGGTCCGCGTCGGAGAAGACAGGACTAAAGCACTTGGATGTTTTCCAGGGCACCGAGGCCTGGAGAAGAGCGGGGCAGGGAGTGAGAGAGTGAGAGAGTGACAATCGTCAGGTGATTAGAAAGACTCGGAGGCTAGGTAGACCTACAAAATGAATAACGGCGCACCCCAAACTGCGCCATAAGGCTCAATGGTTTGTGATTTGCAAGTTGATAAGACAAGAAGATTAATAATGCCGCATGATAATGGCTGGCTGAAGCTCAGCTGGGGAGATGGTAATGATGGGATATTGCTGTAGGAGCAGTTCAGTGAGCCACAGTGGAGTGAGGGAGAGACAGAGGGAGGAAGAGAGAGAGAGAGAGAGAGAGAGAGGAAGAAGCTGCAGCCACACCAGAGAAGAAAAAAAATTCACTCTTCCCAATTGGCCCTCAGGATATTAGAGTTTGAAAAATGAGAATGCAGTCATCATTTTAATTAGATGTAATTTTTTTTTAATATATACATATAATGTGTGCGTGTGTGTGTGTGTGTCTAGTGTGTGTGTAGTTTTGCTGAACCAAGGACTTCCAGGAACATACAGTAGGTGCAGCTTTTTGCAGTGCAGACGTATTATATGAATGAATGTTTCCTTTTTCTGCCGATCGCAGCAGGTTCTTCTGTAGCTGATGGTCAAAAAGGTAAATCTCTGTACGGCACACATGCAGTATTTGGACAGTACGTTGGAAGTAGTTGCCCAAAAATAGACGAGCCAGATTGACTTGAGAAGTTGCTTCGTTTAGACACAGTGGTGTCCAAACTTTTGTGTGGTGTATTTTTTTTTTTTTTACGTGGAACTCTACCTGCAGGCCGACTTCGACTACTACTAATCTACTGTAATACAGTAACTGCACTGCATTAACATTAATGTATTTGTACTGTTACTGATGTGTTTCTTGAAGTGGGCGTGTAATTAAAGCCGACCCAGTTGGTGTTGACCTGATGTGTAAAGAGTTGGATTTGAGGTAGAATGAAAGAGAAAAACAAAACAAAAAAATAAGCAGAGTACAGACCAGTTTTTTGTTTTACTTTTTAGTGGTGAACCTGAGCTAAATTAATTAGCTTACTTGGCTAATTTCGCTGACTTGGCAGTATATATACTCATAATCTAAAAATATAATAAAAAAAATAACTATTCCTAGTTGTCCAATAATGTGATATTTGCCAAAAACTGTGTAAAAGGTGACTGCGTAAAGATAACTGGCTCATGCTAAGTTTTGAAAATTTTATATTTAAAAAAACTCTTACAGTTAGCTTAAGGTCAATATTTCATTTTTTTTAATGCCTAAAGAGAAACTCTATATAAAATAGCATATTTTGGCTAACCATTAGCTTAAACAGAAAGTCACAGATTTTAACCCAGTTTTTTACCATTTATGAATAGGAAAACAAAGCGTTTTTTACCATTTATGAATAGGAAAACGAAGCATAGAAGGTTAGCTTAAAAAAAGCTACTACTATAAGTATATTGAAAGAATATATTAAATATATCCAATCAATATTTAGTCAACTTACAGACAGTGACCCTAAATGTCCAGCATATATTTTATCATGGTAACTTACACCTGGTAAAGGATAAACTCTTGCTTAATTTCTCAATTCTTATATTATTATAATATATATTATTTGATATATTGTGTTATATATATGGGCAAATACTTGAAGGTAGTAATAGTGACCAACACTGTCGCTAATGCTAATGCTATGATTAGGTGAGCATTAGCCTCAGTTCCATTCAGACTGATACCACAGACACAGACTTGATAATAACCCCCGTCTTTGTCTCATATACTTTAACTCCTATAGTAGGTTCCCATATAGAGTGTCAGTGTTTGATCAGTCGTCCACGAGCAGTTCTGACTGCTTGTCAGAGGAGGCAGCAGATTGTGGAGTATAATATTTATTGTCTGTCCAGGAATAGCCTGCGGTTTGAAGTTTTCAACCAGTTCTTCTTCTTCTTCTTCTTCTGTCTGAGCAGATGGAGCAGCGTCGGTGTCAGCTTGTACAGTAGGAAGTACTTTTCCTTTTCTCTCATCAACACAAACATCCAGGAGAGTTTTTTTTTTTCTCCCGTGGAATTCCTTGGTTTTAAACGTGGTGGTTTGATGATGACAAGTTGTTAAACGCCGTGTGATCTGCTGCTGCCGTTACATCTTCACTCTGCTGTTGACTTCACGTGTTTACACCTCAGACAAACAGTTTGTCACATACACGCTCATCCTAATCGCTGCACTTTGTCGGCGCTTGTTGATGATCTTTTACCACAAACATCAGTCACTGCGGCGCTGGCTTTGTCTTAAGATGGCCGCTGGAACGACCTGAATAATTATCTTATAAAGATATATGTTGTTTTTTTTTTTGCCAGTTTGGCTCAGAGCAGATCTCTTAAGCTTTAATGTTTTTTTTTCAACTATTTGAAAATATTTTTTTCTTGTCGTGTTAGCAATAAAATTTAATTTTATTTAATTTTTAATTTTTTAATTTTTGTAAAATATAATACAAAAATATTTTAGGAAAAAATGGTAGGCTGTATTAATTAAATAATATATAAATATATAACTCTTTATTTTTTTTAATTATCTAAATGCAAAAATAAGAATTTAAAATATTTTTTGTAGTATGTGTTCACAGATTTTATTCATGAAATTGTTCATGGGGCCAAAACCTCTAAGTTAAAAAAATAATAATATATAAATCCTGTCTTAAACTCATGGATTTATGTTTCACTCCAGTCACTGTTTTGTCCTGATTTCTACAGCTGAAACACGAGTGCAGTATTTCTTCTCTCTTCCTCTCTGTTTCTCAGTGAGTGATAAATAAATACATTCACCGTGCGACGTTTGAGGTCAGCGCTGCTCCTAATGATCCCCTAATGTCTGTTCATGAATCAATAATGGTCATTAACACCCGATTAAAGCGCAGCTCTGGGATCAGAGTCGTCCTCGTCGGAGCACAACCCCTTCAAAGGCGAGGAAGAGGAGAAGCGGGGTGTGTGTGTGTGTGTGTGTGTGTGTGTCTGGTCTGTTGCTGTCACCGAGGGTCATCTCTGATTGGTCCTAAACCACTGCTGTGTCGTTGACCAGGGCGACGCAGATCAAGACGTACTCCTGGGACAACGCTCAGGTGATCCTCGTAGGAAACAAGTGTGACCTGGAGGACGACCGGCTGGTACCGACGGAGGACGGACAGAGGCTGTCGGAGGACCTGGGTAAACCCCAGTACAGACTGAAGTCTGTGGTTCACTGGGCGGTGACGTGATGACATCACAGTTAACTCCTCGTGTCTCCTCTCGCCTCCAGGCTTCCAGTTTTTTGAGGCCAGCGCCAAAGACAACGTCAACGTGAAGCAGGTGTTTGAGCGACTGGTGGACGTCATCTGTGAGAAGATGAGCCAGAGTCTGGAGGGAGAGGCCGACCTGGTGTCCAACCACCGGGGCCAGGCCCTGAAAGACTCACCCTCAGACAGCCAGGGGGGCTGTGCCTGTTAGACCCCCCCCCCCCCCCCCCACACCACCACCACTGGACCCCCCTCTAAAGTTTTCCTTTATGCCACGCACCTTCAGAACAGTGATAAGATCATAATCCTGTCAGCATATATTCTACTGAGATTTCCACTTAGATTGCACAGAGTAATTAGCATGTCTGAAGTTCCCGTGTCTGGGGAGCAGGTCTGGTTTCTCCCTCCTCTCTTCCCCTCCAACGTACCACTGATGAATGCCTTGTTTGCCCCCGGTGCTCATGATAGCACTGACAGAAAAGATGTTTGTCCAAAGTGAGATTGACACTCACTCTCCAACCAACCCCC
>NC_024314.1:24508638-24509372 GCF_000523025.1 Cynoglossus semilaevis | reverse complement strand
CCACACACACACACCCCTTCCTTGCCCGTACCCGCCCCTCTTCCATCTAACTCTTGTATCTGGGCTTCCTGTACCGCGGCACAGTAAGCAGTGATAACTGATGACAAGCGGCGAAGACGTGACAGTGTCAATAACCATAATCGTCCCTGGGCAGGAAATAATGAAGCGTATGTGCCATGTCAGCCCGACATGCCTTCAATATCCTCTAATAAAGTGGAGTGGGGGGAGAAAAAAAAAGAAAAGAAAAAAAAAAGAGAAGAAACAACAATCAATAAAGCCATCTGATGATAAATATGAAACGGCCACGTGGGCGGAATATTAAATACAATCCAGGAGAGATTATTAGGATGAAGGAAGGAAGCCTATTTGTATGTAAATGGCAGATTGATTATACTTATTTGCAGAGCGGCTGCAGAGTAGCTCCTCAGTGACACACACACACACACACACACGTGTCGAGCACAAAGACGAGCAAGAATCTCCAAGAACGTCTGGTCACCAGAAAATTCTTTTTTTTTTTTTTTTTTTTTAAAGTCTGTTCTGCATTCAGGCCCTGATGACGGAGGAAGGAAGTTATACAAAAAAGAGAGAGAGAGAGAGAATGAAACAGAGGGAGAAAGAGAGAGAGAGAGGGGGGGTGAGAGAGAGAGAGATCAGTCTCGTGGCTGCCAGCTCCAGCAGAGCTCACCTCTCCAGAATATTCTAATTACCAGCCCTCCTCATTTCAGATGTCA
>NC_024314.1:24508058-24508263 GCF_000523025.1 Cynoglossus semilaevis | reverse complement strand
GGGGGGGGTTTGAAGAACAAAGGGCTCATGAGGGAGAAAATAGGACAGAAATGATCCGGGGCGCTGCCTTCAAAAAATCGTGACGTCAGGTCCCTAATGAAATCTTTTGACTGAGACCATAGCAAATGGCGGAATCTATATCTGACACCTAATGGTTTGCATAGAAATTAGAGGCAGAGCGAGGAGTGAGGCACCACCTCCCACT
>NC_024314.1:24505051-24507933 GCF_000523025.1 Cynoglossus semilaevis | reverse complement strand
AGAGGGGGTGAAATAAAGAGAAAGAGCTGGCCACTTGATTTCCTATGAAAATTAATCGGCTATCAAACAATCTTGGTCTGCCGAGGATGATTATACAGCCGGGGCAGCGACAGGGGGGAGGCAGGGGGAGACGGAGAGAGAGTAAGAGACAGACGTAGAGAGAGAGAGAGGAAGGGGGGAGAGACAGAGAGAGAGAGAGAGAGAAATAGAATGCCCTTTGTGTAGGTGAAATGTGTCGGGGACTGTCATCGTAATATACCTCAGTGAAATGAAGGTTAATTCTGATGTACAGCCTGCATGGCCGTCATTATCGGCGAATCATGAAAATAAATTAAGCCACTGAAATAGATACTCCTCCGGTACGCGGCGGGGATCTGCTGAAGGATGGACGGCTGAACTTTACAGATTATTATTGGGAAATAGTGCCGAATTCAATTAATGCACCTAAAAGACACCTTTATAGAGGGCAGCCATAATTTAAATGACAGCAGGGTGTAATTTTGCTTGTTATAAGTCAAATTTGCAGAGTTTCATGTTTCGTGCATTTTTTTTTACCTTCCCTCCATCCCTCCCTCCTTTTCTCCCTCCCTTACCGCCCAATCCTGTCCCATTTTTTCCTCCCTCCCTCCCTTCCTCCCTCACATATTTTTCTCTCTTCTCCGAGGATGTTCTCACCCGATCTCCAAGAAAAAATTTCCGAGAAAGAAGCAAAACATCCTCAGGTGTTGAGGTTTAGAGGCGGCTATCCGGCTTAAATCAGATTTTTATAAAAAAAAATGAATAAATAAATGATAAATAATATATAAAAAAAATAAAAAAAATCACAATTCTACCCCAGTCCTCATCTCCTCCTGAGCCTCAGAGTGTATTTACTCTAATCCTCCTGCGGTGGATTCTAACACTGACTGTCTTCTTCTTCTCCACCTCACCGTTTCAGGACCCCCCGTGCAGCCGAGCCCTCCGAAGCATACAGATGCCAGAGCCTTTATGCAGATGCGGGCCGACCTGGGAAACGAAAGAAGAAAAAAAAAAAAAAAAAACCTGAAGCCCGGTGAACTGGGTAAATGGTTGACCTCTGACCTGTGCACAACCGAGACAGAAGCCGGCGGCTTAATCCAGGCAGGTGTCTGACACACAGTCAGGTCCGTATCTCACTGACCCTCGCTCAGACCTCCCTTATCTGTTAATCTACACCTCTGTGTAACGGGGAGGGGGGGGGGGGCTGAATTAACACCTCCACGGGGGCACGGGGGGCTTCTGATTAACACACATCACCCTGCGCCGTGGCCGCTGCCCGCCAGCCCAAATAGACAAAGCAGGAGGGAGGAGGAGAGATGAGAGGAATCTGACGCTCCACATATGCAAACACTCATTATATGCAAACACATAAATGAAGTCAGAGGTGCAATTTCTTCAAAAATTCAAACATGCCCTACATTCACACACACACACACACAGTATTTCCACCACCACGTGCTGCTCAACATGGCTGCTCCTAATGTTTTATTTCACCTTTTTTGTATTTTTTTTTCCACCACCCAAATATTAATGCTCAGCCAGAAATAAAATATTAGCAGAAATGTTCCTTTTTTTCCTTCCTTCTCCTCTCTGTTGTTTAATTTGACTCTCACCGTTCTTTACCGTCTAAACACGGGCCACGTTAAATATTTATGTGCCTGTTTTCTTATTTTATGGAGGGATTTGTGCGACGCAAAATAGAAAAGTGAAGTCGTCGTGTCTTTATGACGCATGAAATATATGAATGGATCCGAGGGAGCGGAGCCGGCGGGAGAGCCGCACGCCGGAGAGCGCGTCATAAAAAGCAGCAGAGTGGGGGAAAAAGGGTGAAGGGAAAACCGACGATATATAAAAGTTAGGTTGTTAAAAAGTATTTCTGTAAAAAATAAAAAATAAAACAAAATAACTCCTCCTCAGACACAAAAGGCAAATAGGAGAAAATAATTACTGAGGGCAGACAGTAGGACCTGTGTCGTCTGTGTTTAATCCTGAGGAATCGAACCCTTTCCCTTTTTTGCCAAAGACAAATAAGAATTCTCTCTCTCTCTCTCCTCTGTCCCCCCTCTCTCTCCCACTCTCCCCTCGACAGTTTAAAGAATCTTTCCAATATCATTATTAGTATTGAACTCATTTCTAAATTCAGAAATTGGCCCAGGAAGATCATTCATCGCAGCAGATAGTAAAATCAATATCTTTTGTGTCAGACGGCAGGGTCTCTGTCTCTGTCTCTGTCTGTCTCTGTCTCTCAGGGTGGGATGGAGAGTGTGTGTGTGTGTGAGCGAGAGAGAGAGAGAGAGAGAGAGAGAGCAGAGTGGAGTACAGAGTGTAGACAAAAGGCGAGTGAAAACTGAGGAAGTGGGGCCACCTCTTGACGACATGGGAGCACAGTCTCTCTCTCTCTCTCTCTCTCTCCCTCCCTCTCTCACTCACACACACACACACTCACCACACCACACCACACACACACACGTCCTGCCCCAGATCACATATTTCAACACAAACACACCTGTTTACCAACACAAAAACATTCAAATTCTTAGGACCATTAAAAAAAAAAAAAAATTAAACTGAATTTTTTTCTTCCCTTTAATAAAATGTATTGTAAATATGTGCAAAGTGAATGATTTAATTTTTTTAATTTAAATGTTCTGCATCTTGGCACATTAAATACATTTACACACACACACACACACACACACAAACTTGCAGAGACCAGTGACGGAACGAGGACGGCTCCGTCCCAATGAGAGTCGAATCAATCAAGTCCTTTTAATCACCACTCTGCTTTTATAGTGTGGCAGTAATGATGGAAGCCTATGTAGGGGCAATCCCCTAAGACCCCACCCCCACATACACACAACCCC
>NC_024314.1:24501882-24504766 GCF_000523025.1 Cynoglossus semilaevis | reverse complement strand
CATCTGCAATTATGTATGTGTATGTGTATATTTGTGTTTATATGTATATATATATTTATATATATATATACATATATAAATATTTATTTGCATATTTATGTATATATGTATATACAGTACGTGTGTCTATGTGTGTCTGTCTATATATATTTTATATATATATACATATACAAGTATGTATATGTATATTTGTGTAAATAGAGTACGTTTATATAAATATGTTTATATATATATATACATGTAGAAATATGTATTTGTATATTTATGTATATATGTCCATACAGTACATGTGTACATATGTGTCTGTGTATATCTATATATAACTATATTTATATACACATGCATATATGCATTTATATGTATATTTGTATAAATATATATACATATATAGTGTGAATATATATATACATATGTTGCCAATTTTCTTTTTAAAGAACACATTATTTTATTACATGTTAAAATATTTTAAACATGTGAATTAGTTTTTTATCAGTTGAATTTATTAGATCCAGCAGTCAGATTATTTCAAATGTTTCTCCCACAATTAAAATCCTAGAACTCTTTTCTCTTTTACTGTCGACAGTTAATTCTAACCACATTTTCTCACACTGAAAAAAAAAAACAGCATTCGATTAAAGAGCTGCATATATTTTCCTTTTAAAATTTCTTTGCTTTTTTTTTCTGCCCAGCTCTGGTATGCACGACTGCTGCTGCTGCTGCTGCTGCTGCTGCTGCTGCTCCTGACTCCTGACTGCCAGATGAGTGCTCGGAGGGGTGTTAAGGGACGAGCTCACGGATCGATGTCTCACTCTGCTCAGCCCAGCTGTAGCTGTTGTCTCTCACACAGAGAGGCTTTGTCTGAGCTCTGCAGAAAAACAGCCCGTAACAAGTGTTTACCGTCTGCCGCCTCAGGCCTGAGCCGGGGCCTGCGCTCGCTGCACGGTAGCCGCTGTAAGCTCACACTTGGATGCTGTTAATACTGTACACATCGCTTTGTCTGAGGGGCATGGCCGGGGCGGGGGGGGCAGGGGGGGTAAACACATAAATATACTCGGCCAAATCTGCTCACCGTAGTGAGCGTAGTGTCATCTGTCCTCACTCTCTCTCAGACACCAGACACATTTACACACACACACACATGCTGACGCACACTGGGTTCCTGACCCCAGACTGCAGGCCGCTGCTGTTGTTAATTAAAACCCGGTTCGTAGGTTACTCCCAGTTACACACCAGGGATCATACTGCTGTTACACAGACACAGCTCATTATGATTTTCTTATTTCTTTCTTTCTTTCTTCCTCATGTCTATTGTAGGTGTGCGAAGGCATCGGAGCCTCTGTGAGGAACCTGGAAATACTCAGACAGAGGTAAGATGAGAAGAGGAGGGAGGAGGTAAAAAAAAAAAAAAAAAAAGGTGGAAATGTGGAGAGAAAATGAGACAGAAAAAAAAAAAGCTCCCCTCGTTTTCGTCTTCCTCTTTCCTGCTCTCCTTTTCCCTCCACCCTTGGCTTTTCAGCTGGGTTCAAAACATCTGTCAGCACTCAGACGACGGTGGTGAGGAGGAGAGAGTGCAGAGGGCCTGGTATGTGGAAGGCCCGGCCCAGGAATCAGTGGAGCCGCTCGGCTCGGCACGTCTGCCTTGTTTATTTGCCCTGACCCCGCGTTCCCCGCGAGGTTAAGGGACCTGCCGCAGTGAAAGGAGCCATTGTCCTGCAGGAAAAATCTGGTACAAATATTTACCAATGGGGGGAGGATGCAAAGACGGGGCTCGCAGCCAGCCAGACGAGCTGTAAAAAACGGCCAGAGTGCATTTTTGAATAATCCACTTCCACACCCTTTTCCTTTTACCTAAGGTTACAAAAATCTGCCCTCACGTCCCCATTACTCACATCACACTGCAGGGACTGTTTTAACATCAACATCGTAATACAGTCCTGATGAAGTTGGTACACTGCCTTAAACGTGTTTTAGCCGTGAACTTTAATTTAATAACCAAAAAAAAAAAAGAAAAATTACATTTTTCCATTTACAGACTTGACTGATTTTATTGAACATGGAAGAATATAGAGATTGATGCAGCCAGAATGAAAATGCAAAGTTGTACAAAAGTCGTAAAAATAACTATTTTTACAGCTCTTAACGGTTAACGGTTTATAGTCTTCACTTTGGTTGCGAAATGAACGTCTAACCGGGGGCTGTGTCGTACAGGTCGGATGGGGAGAAAATCTGTAACAATAAACCGGTTCATCACAGGAGATCTAAATATTTGTGGAAGCAGAATTGATCAAAGGTTATGAGCAAAAAAAAAAGAAAAAAAAAAACATCATGAATTTTTCAGCAGATAGTCTAGTGTTTGATTGGCCTGCCTGCGGTCCAGATCACCGTGAAGTGTCCAGTCAAATATCTGGTTTGTCAATAACGGCCCGATATTAACTTTTTACCGATATCCGATTCGCCAATATTGTCCAAACTATTATTGACCAATAAAGGCCTGGTAACATTTATTGAAACCACTGTATGAGTCTGAGATTAATTGAATGAGCTACAATGCTGCCATCTAGTGACTTGTACCTTAACATACAGCCAGTTGTCCCCGTAACTATTTTTATGGCACACAACATTTGGCGAAACCCAATCATTGCGATATCAGGTTTTAATTATCGGAGGAAAAAACCATAACGATTCATCCAGATAATATATAATATGCTAATATCGGTGTCCGATAATATCAGACACCGATATTATCGGACATCCCTGGTACCAACTTCTCTGGAAATGGGTGTCGTAGAGTGTCACTGAAATTAAAACCCTCCTGCATTTTAAACAAACATGTACTGATTTGCTCCACTCAACAGCCCCCCCCTTCCTCCCCCCTCGCTCCCCC
>NC_024314.1:24472522-24501858 GCF_000523025.1 Cynoglossus semilaevis | reverse complement strand
ATCCCTGCACTACATTTCCTATTCCACAGGGCCCCCCTGTTAGGTCAGTAGTAACAAATGCATGTTCAAAAAGGCTGCATAAATTCACTTTTCCCCTCGTATGAGTTTTCTTGAAAATGCCATGCTGGTTTTAGCTGGAATAAATCTGTCGGTTTTTTTTTTTTTTTTCTTTCCTTTCTATCACGTTTGCCTTCTTACCCTTGCAGCCGGACCAGGCGGACACCCTCACCCACCGCGGCGCATTGACATGCAACAAAGCTAATGGTGGCCGGGACAGGAGGGCCTAATCTTCACTAACTGACAAGATTTAAATTGAGGAGACATCTTCCGCTGATTAGCTCCCACACCCACAATTATCCAACTGGGGTGTCAAGCAAGGTTTAACATCTCCACTGATTCTTCTCTCCAGAGACATCCAGGAGGCAATGCAATCGCTTTTAATAACTGCCTCCCTACCTCCCTCCCTTGCACCTCCTCTCCTTCCCTCACCTCCTTCTCCCCTCCTTGACGCCCAGTGCTCCTCACACAGCACAGTTCCTCCCCCCCCCCGCTTCCATGCATTTTCTTTTCTCCTTTTTACCTCCCCTCATTCCAGTGCTCCCTCTCTCTCCTCCCTTTACTCCCTCCGCGCCCTCCGAGTTCCAAGTCATTCAAGCTCCCTTCAAAATTAACCTTTCCTGCGAAAAAATATAATTTCTCACAAAATGAACCCCACTGAGCGATTTTTTTTCTTCTTTCTTCTCTTTTTATTATTATTATTATTATGGAGAATAATTTATTCAAATTGCCTCACTCCGAACGGCAGATCAATCTGAACAAACCCTGAATTTGGATCTGACTTTTTTTTTTTTTCCTCCCCATCTAAGGGTGAAGAGGGGAGGAGGGACGAGGTGGAGGGAAAAGTTTATGTACCTTGCTGTCTTCTGGCAAATACGAGGACGAGCTCGCTCCCACCTTCCCTCCCCGGCGCTGCGGCAGCAGTATCCCCCCTCGAGTGTACACCTCATTAAAATTCATCTGATCTGAATATTTTTTGCAAATATGGTCTGATTGCTCGCCATGACATGAAACATCCCTGTGTGTTATTTTAATCACACGCACCCCAACGGGCAACGCTATATGATGGCTGTGACATTGAACTCCTCTGCCGCTTGACCCCATTTTAAGAGTGCACGTCATTTTTAAAGGGGGGTGGGGGGCGGGGGGGTGTTTGGTGTGGCAGCGGAGGGTGAACTTACCTGAAATGATGGACAAGCTTGATAATTCTTGGCTCTTTTCTTCAAATGTTCACACGGCATCAGCTCGGTTTAAAGCCCCTCTCAATCACGCTGCCGCCACATACCCCCCCGCCTGCCCCCCCCCAGTCTGCCTTTCCCCCTCTGTCTCTCTAATGAACTGTTTTCTTCCGGTGATGGAACAGGGACACAAAGCAACGCCATTAATAATTTACTGTTTAGTTTTACTAATTGATCTGTTTTGGGAGCCGGGATAAAAGCCAGGATGCACAATGCCTTTCATATGGCATTTATCCACAAGTCACAACCGGCTCCCTGAAGATGAATAATGAACTAAACAAGATCAAATAATTATCACCAGGGAGCAGCAGAGAGGACCGCGCTCACAAACACCACTGAGTTTACCTCGGGTTCCTCCTGCAGATCACACAACAGAAGAACGGGGGAGGAGACGGGTGGAGGTGCAGGTTCTCCTCAGCAACAAAGACTAGAGTAAGAACCGCCAAGGACAAGTGTGTGTCGGAGTTCACTGGTTGCAAACTCGCAACTTTTTCTACACGATGGCGTTTCACTTGGCGTTACGCAACTTTTTCTACACGATGGCGTTTCGCACCGCGTTGACAACTTTCTCCGTCTTTGCTGTCGTTTCAGGTGAATTCATCGGGAATCGCAGCCGGTCGTCTCGTCTCCGACATCGAGGTGAGTTCACAGAACGCTGGTCAACGGCTGAGGTTCTCCAACTGACAACATCATTGAACCGTCTGTTCATGTCAGAGAACACGGCTCTGGATGTTGTGTAGTTTTAGATCTGGTTTAGACCAGAATCGGGTTTGAGTTCATATTATCTTAGATTCAACCCCAGGTTTCAGGTCCAAATGCTAAGCTCTATGTTCCAACCCCACGACCCAAATGTATTATTTTCCAACTTCTTTCACCATAAACTAACAACATCACTGACCTGGAGCTTCAGACAAACTGGGGCCCAATTCAATCCAGGTCAACCCAGGTCCTGGCCACCCCGGTATACAGCCCTGAATGTTGGATAGTTCAACGTACGGTCTGACCTGCAGCAGTTAGTACTGTTCATACTCCAGTGCCATCGTGTCAGAAAGTCAACTGAATGGATGTTTTGGACCAACAAATGAAGTTCCTGGTACTGTTTATCGGTTGTTTGTTCTTGTCCAGAAACTGTTAAACCCAAGTCAAAAGGCCCGTTTGTTTCCTATTTTCAAATGGCTGAGAAAATCTCCTGCATAGTATGTGTGGCATATGACCTATCAAATCTGGATTCAAACCCACAACCCATTGGATGGGTCACAATAAAAAATGGACGATTGGTTGGTCATACTGCAACCGAATTCGGCCGTTTTTTGTCCTGAGATTTCAGTGTTTTTACATTTATATATATATATATTTTTTTTCATTTATATATACATATATATATAGATATATATAACCCTTCAGAAAAAAAAGCCCAACAAAAACACCGCTTCAGTGAACTGACACAGGCCAGTCCCACGTGAACAGATTGGCGGTTGTAATAACAGAAATCGACTCTCTGGATTATTTAGAATATCATATATCACCCGTCGAACATTTTGAGCAGAGCTATTCATTTTAATCTGAATAAATCTGAGTCCGTGTACTTAAAATTGTCTCCCATCCACGGCCCGGTCAGTCATAACAAGTCAGCATAGTTAGTAAAGTGCTTCCTGCTCAAACAAATTCAGGCTCCTTTCCCTCCTGAACCTCTCCACAGTGTTATCATGGAAAAAGTACACTGGCCCGGGGCATCCTGCTGGCTCAGCAGGGGAATGAGCCTACGGTGGATTTGTGACGTCACCAGTTTGAATCCAACTCATGACTTTTGACTCCCTGTACTGTCTGATAAAAATGACTATCAGCAACGAGCCAAAAAAAAAAAAAAAAATAAAAATAAAAACAGCCATAGTGAGCAGACCGCTGCAGCAGTCCCACAGTAACGTTTCCACAGGAACACACAGTGATTTGACTTGGCTCCACCGTGTTGTTTCTGGACAGGAATTGAACACCAACCCCCGGATTGTCGCCGTGTTTACCGCCAAACGAAATGTGAAGGAAAACAAAGTGGTTTTAATAATATCAGGCTAATTTATAGACGTGTGGAACCCACGACCGCCAGGATCAGGGAAAACACCAGAAGGCAACAATATTTATTTGCAGCATAGTCTGTAATGCGGTTACTTTAGTGACTTAGCTTGGCCCATGAGTCACTTTAACGCTGCTAATTTCTCTGGGTTGGGGGAGGAAAAAGAGGGAGTGCAGAGGGGGAGGCAAGGGGGGGTCTAGGTGAGACAGGGAGTCTATTTATACACAGCACCTCAACACAGAGCAGGGGATTAAAACTGAAATGAGACGCGCTCCTCCTTTGGCACGCCGCGGTCTTAAAAAGAGGCAGAAATGCCTGAGAAACATCTTGTATCACAGAGACGTTCATGTGTTTGGAGATCAGCGGCGTGTGAGCGTGTGAGATTTACTCAAATGTGCCTTTTATTGTTCTGGATTACACGCTGTTGGCCCATTGAACCCTAATGTGGTTTCCCCCCGCCGCTGCCTCCGCCGCCGCCGCATATGTAATAGTTATAGCTGTGAGCTTGTAAATAAGGTTTAATACAGTGAGCCAGTGTGAAGCCTGTGCATGTGTCCACATGCTCTCAGTGGTCTCTTATAAATATTCCCATGGCTGGGTGGAGAGTGTCATTATGCGTTAGCTGCAAGTAGCATAAGATTAAAGCACTAACTAAATGCCCATATCATTACCCTATTAGCATGTGACATAAATGTGTATGGGTTCCTGCTTAATTAGTGTTGATTGATTGGAATCAATGGCTGTAAAAAAAAAAAAAAAGAAAACTAGGGCGACTAGAGGGAGCAGGGTTGGTCGGACAGTTAGCGGAGTGTGTTTTTCAGGCTGTTTTTCCCTGTTTACACACAGGTAAATATAACGTCTGTAATTATTGCTCTGCTGTTGATTTAAAAAAATAATCTTTGTATAATTGATCACCAGTTTACTGTGTAGAAATAATCTGATCTTATGGGAAAAATGTGACTAAAAGTTTAAGATGCTAACTGTTTTCAACTTAGCTAGCTTAGAATATGAGTTTTAAAATATTAAGTTTTAGGTCAAAAGAAGAGCTTAAGGTTTAAAAAAATGCCAAAAAGGAGATTAAAAAAGGCCTAATCCATAAAGCTTTAAATGGTAAACTTAATAAAATAATAATAAAAAAAGATGCAATTACATTTTTTTGTGTAACCCTTTTTAAAAAAGGTCACAAGCACCAAAATAAACCTCCAAAAGCCTTTAGTGTTTTAGCCTTAACTATTGTTCAGTTCATGTAAAAAAGCGAGTTAATTAAAATATCAACTATAAAAGTGATCAAATTTGACCAAAGACAACTAATTATAAGCCCAATTAATTATGGTTTTTGAAGAAATTAGCTCAAAAACAGCTATAAAAGATAGTAAAACAGCAGTCCAGCTATAAATATGATCATAATAGAGCAGCCGATGCTTTTCCAAAGTATTACTTAATGCTTATATATATATGGTCTAGAAGTGTGAAAATTAACAGATTTTTTTTGTCTTATTTGTATCTGTATTTGGTCTAACAGTTAATGACGACCTCGTCATCTGGAATTTATTTTTTTCTCCTGAATTCCACATTATCCTCTCACCTTCCTGGAATAAAAAAATAGACTAATTTTGTCACGGATATTACACAGACACATGCATGAATCAGTGCAGGTTGTCACAATTATGCTAACGTGGGGGATATTAAACCAGACAGGCCTATTTCCAAAGGTGAGGCTGTAGAATCAACCCCGGCGCTCGACAAACCTTCTTGTCAATCACGCCAGCGATTCATATTCAACTAAAGTCAAGTGCGTCTGCCTGGATGCATTATTTATGTCGGAAATAAGCAGCTTAACCGAATCATGCTAGCAGCTATTAGCAAGAGACAACTCGCCCGGCTCCCCGTCTCTCATCGGAGGCCATGTTTGAAGTCTAAACAACACGAGTCTGATTGGGCCGCTGAAAGCTAAAGCAATCCCACTGAAGTCTGCTGTTTTCTAACAGCTGCAACAAAGGCACGGCTGTGTTTGTTCTCGTCATTAGTGCCGTGTTTTTCCCTCCTTTTCTTTTTTTTCCCCCCGCGCTCCCTCTGTGGGCCTCCCGAAAAAAACAGCGGAGGTTATCTTTCTGGAGTTACGGCTCTATATCCTCCTGTCATGGGCGCGGGTCTCTGTTTTAGATCAGCCGTCGCTGCCGCACCTGATGGACAGCTGCGAGGAGAAATGAAACATGAATAAAAACAGCACTGTTGACTGTACCACTGCTGCTGCTGCTGCTGCTGCTGCTGCTCCACCGGAGACTGTTAAAGGGAGGGGTGTGAAGAGGGGTCCGGGGTTTGGAGAGGGTTAAGCGCTGCCTTGTAAGTGAGAGTCTTCCTCCTCCTCCTCCTCCTCCTCCTCACTGTTCATGATCAGCCTCCACCTTTCAAATATATCACATTCATAATGGATCGGTCCGGATCTCTGTTTTGCATCTTCCACTGACAGTTTTAGTGCTTCACTTTCTTTCTTTTTTTTTTTTTTCTGTTGTGTTTGTCCTGTCTGGATGTTCTCCTGGTTACGGTGCTTATATATCTCTGTACTCCCACGGGAATTACCCAGCTGTCCCAGAGCAGAGGCCTGACCTGAAATCCGAGCTCTAGTTTCTGTTCTGTTTCAGGACACACAAGTATAGAGCAGTTTACACGAAAATTAAAAAAAAAAAAAAAAAAACAACGACAAAAGAACCGTCACTTCATTCGTCAGGCCTCACTGTCATGACGCTAAGCTACAGCTGCACACTGTCGGTCAATCACCTCCAGTGTCCTGCACCCTCACACACCCTCACACACACATAAACACCCGGCACTCTCACTCTCACTCACACTCTCACTCTCACTCAGACCCATAAACCAAACGTGTAACACAGCTGCGTCAGGTGGGTCCCCACAGGTTAGCCATCATCAAGCCTAAATACAGCACTCCATCACCCACGGACCTCCATTTACCGCCGCACGCGCCACACACACACTCGCCGCGACCTGCGCAATCCTAGCGGCGGCTGCCTTTTTACCCCACCTTATTTAGATGCACTCGAGGACACAATGGGGGTGCATTAGCGGCGCTCGGCCTGCACAACAGCCGTAATTTCATTCTGGTTACCGCATGCATCCTACTTGACTCTCAATTCACATCCCGGGTTGAGGGCCAAATAATGGGATTTACCCTCTCTCTCTCTCTCTCTCTCTGCCAGCCGACACACTCTTTTTGCAGAGTGTCTGCGTGCGTGTGTGTGTGTGCAGGTAAATGAGGGTATCTCATACATACCAATAACTACAGCTGTATTTTCTGATGTTTATGCGTGCAGACTTATGTACGGCACAGTGCGAGCGTAGGTGCGACTGGTTGTTTGCCCGTTGACGTAGCCGGTGCTGCTACCATCGTTAGCATCAGGAAGAAATGCAAGTAAAAGGAAAGTTCTTGTTAATGGGCCACGAGAAAATGGCTGAACATCTTGTTATTTTTTACTTGAACAGGAACTTAAATGTGAGTCTTGGCTCTGAATGTAGTAGAGCAGGGAGTGTCAAACTCATTTGGTTTCAGGGCCTGGATTACGACCTGATTAGACCAGAACAGTCATAGCATAATTACCTGTAAATAACAATAAGACCATGGTTTTTTTTAAATTGTTTTTTTTACTTTCAAAATTCATCAAGCGGGCCATATTGAACCCCCAAGCGGGCCAATTTTTGGCCTGCGGGCCAAATGTTTGACACCCCTGTTGTAGCGTGTAGAACCTCTGGGATCTTCTATTTACAAACAGAATCTCAAAGTTTCTATCATTTGGACAGATTGTTTATTTTTTGTGTGTCATTTAAATGTCAAGCTTTAACAGTTAAAGTAAATATAAAAAAAAAAAACTGGAACTGGAACTGTTTTGCACAGTTCCCCTGGGCTGTGGATTTGTCTTGACTGAGCTGGACATGCCTTAGATGAGACGTCTGGATGAGAAGTCTTCAAGGTGATGTCATAAAAACATGTTGTTGTTTTGGTTTTCTTTCTTTCTTTTTTTTATTTTCCCCCACAAAGTTCTCATGACTACACTGAGGTCCCTGCAGTGAGTCATCTGTCAGCAGATATCCCAGAATTCTCTGTTTTAAATTGAGGGAACATTTTTCAGCATTAGTGATGGTTTGTCTTCATCATTAATGCAGCTTCATGGAAAGAGAAAAGTAAATGACTTCTGCAGATGTCTGGACTGGACCTGAGGACCTGCTGGACTTTGTTACACCTAGAACTGACGCTTGTGTCAGATTTTTGAAAAGAACCATTTCATAAGAAGTTGTTGAGACAAATAGAACTGGGGAAATAATGTAACTCTTTCTTGGTCTGGGTCTTAGCAGTAGTTTTCATTTGTAGTATTTCAAACCTGACGAAATCCAGTTGGTTTGGAACTTGTTGGTCAGGAACAGTTCTCATGAAGGACTTGCACCAACACTTGTTGGTCAGCAGTTGGCAGTGGTGCTGTGTGAGTGGGTGGGTATTGTGGTTTGGCAGTGGTGCTGTGTGAGTGGGTGGGTGTTGTGGTTTGAATGATTCAAAAAACCAAAAAAAAACAAAAAAACAAACAAACCCTGGACTGAAAGGCAAAAACCAAACAAACCCTGGACTGAAAGAAGCTCAAAAACAAGTTTATTATGAGATGAGTTTAAAAGATTTCTTTAAAACATTTGAGACACAAATAGTGATTTTTGAACAGTTTTTATAAATATATTCATGTTAAATGTTAGTGTGGGGCCCGTTGTCAAATCCTTCCATGGGATCTAGAATTCCTGGCAGCACTCCTGCATCACTCTGAAAGTTTCGGATTGTTTTTAACGCTACACACTGTGGGTTAGCGTAGCTTAAAATGATGTGTTTGTGTTTGTGTTTGTCTATTTGTTTGTCATGGAGTTCCATGTGTGTAGACCAGGTATACTAAGGCAAACTAAGGCCCGGGGGCCGGATGTGGCCCGTTCAGCTTTGTAATCTAAACTTGTCCAAATTTTATAATTGGTTTGTGTTGTGATTATATTTTCTGCTTTTTCCCTGCAATACCCACGTTTTCCCTATAGATGGCGTAGAGAAGGCTAAAGGCCTGATTTTTACATATCATTTATCTTAATCCACACGAACGCTCCAATCTTAGTCCACACGAACGCTCCATCTACCTCAGTGTTTCGCAAACTTTTTTTCTGGGGACCATATTTTGGTCACAGTATCTCAGTGTTTCCCAAACTTTTTTTTAGGGGACCATATTTTAGTCACAAACCTTTGCGACCCAAATCAATAGACGTTATTGATAAACTCCTGGGAAACATGATGCGAGACGACCCAAAAACAAAAATGTCTTGTGACCCACCTGAGGGTCGCGACCCAGTCTTTGGGAAACAATGATCTATCTGCTCCTCACCTGGCCCTTCTGTTCAATTTTAGGACCGATCGTGGCCCCCCACGAGTCAAAACGTGTACCCACGCCTGTTAACGTGCTACAGTGTCTGGGCAAACACGCGTGACACACATAAACACATAAACACATAAACACGGCGGCTGCGACGCGATCATATATCATGTGAAATACATGCAGTACAATGACGGTGTGTGTAGTAGTCAGAACACCAGCGTCACTGCTGTAAATACTGCGCAGGATCAGGATTACAGGAGCAGAAATCCTCGGTGTGTTTTCTCGCTGCGACCAGAGACTGACGTGTTTGTGAAAAAAAAAAAGTTGTGCTGAGACGCTGTGCTCTCTTTAACCCTGGTTTCTTAGTCATTAGAACGAGAAAAGACAAAAGTGTATAAAAAAAAAAACAACTTTTCATTTGTATTCATGAGATCAGAACTGTGAGGCAAACAGCTCCCACATCACAACACAGAGAGAGAGAGAGACAGCACTTTTATCATGCAGTCCACTGTTCACACACACACACACACACACACACTGTGCATGCAAACAGTACAAGAAACAAAATACTAATCAGGACGAACAAAGCCTCTGTGAACATGTGGAGACACATTAGTCCGTGCACACACACACTGGCACTGACACACAAACACAGGGAGCATTAATTTATTCAGGTTAGTGGTCGGCTTTAATTATTACAACCCCCCCCCCTCTGTTATAGCCAGTGTGTGTGTGTGTGTGTGTAGCTGTCAAAAACAACCTGAAACAATTTCATCTGTGAGCTGGGAAACAAATACTGTCTCTCTCTCTCTCCCTCTCCCTCCCTCTCTCTCTCCCTCTGCCTCTCTCTCTCTCTGCACTGTGAGGGTGTTTTAATCAAGCCCTGGTGTATTTTGTGTTTGTTTATAACAGTGATTGTGTGAACTCAGCCTGTAAACCTGTTCTGTTGTTCCGCGAACGTTTCCCAGGGAGTGGAAAGTGATAGGGAGTTCCATAATTAAGCAAATTAATGAGTTATACTGGGCGAGCAGCTACACACCAGCACGACTCATATCTCCACGGAGACATGAAAAGTCCGACTTTGTTGTCAGATTTGTTTGTGTCACCAGTCGGTGTGTGTGTGTGTGTGTGTGTGTGTGTGTGTGTTAGACTGTTTGACTTTCCTTCTTTGTTGTTTTTCTTTTTTTCTTTTTTTTTCAAGACACCAAAACATTGTATCATTTTCTTGCTTTGACTTTAAAAGCTATGCAAATAAATCCGGAATCGTACTTTAAAGGCAATAATCCTTTCAACTATCAATTAAAAAAAAAAAAAAAATCTTTTTTTTTTTTTCTCTTTCGGCCCGGTCCACAGCAGTCTCCAGAGTAAAACTTCTCCTGATCTCTAATATCTGGCTGTGTCAGAAATGGCCACTCTGACAGCGTGTTATTAATGAGCGGCCATTTTGTGCCTTTGACTGCAGTTGCACTTGGTTTCCATTCATTCCTGCAGGTCTGAGAGGTGAGGTCAAAGTGTGACGGTGGAGGTCGCGTCCCCCGGGTCGCAGCTGAACATCCGAACGTTTTTGATCTTTTTATTCTTTTTTTTCCCATTTTTGACAACAACATTTCTCTTCATTACAGTTTTAAATCAGACATATTTGTATCTCAGACCCAAAGTGACCGTCCTCTTCCTCGTCCGTCGTCGCTGTAATCACCACAGAATAGGAAACAGAGGCAGGAGCGCGGTGATAGATGGGGCCGTTGTAACTCAATAACGACGGCCTGGCTGCGTCACACTGTGCCACCCCGGGGCCAGAGGAGGAAATGAGAGGCTCTTTAGAGGACAAAGATGCCATTAGGTCACCACAGGTGTCCCTCCTGCTGTTTGTCTCTCATTTGTTCAGCATTTCTTCCTTTTTTATTATTT
Source organism: Cynoglossus semilaevis (assembly GCF_000523025.1). Lineage (NCBI taxonomy): Eukaryota > Metazoa > Chordata > Actinopteri > Pleuronectiformes > Cynoglossidae > Cynoglossus > Cynoglossus semilaevis. Next base: position 24,491,182 of record NC_024314.1, on the reverse strand, counting down.
TTTTTTCTCTCCCTATTCCGTGCCGTTTCTCAGTGTGCCTGTTGTCGGCAGCGAGCGGCGACAAAACAAGTGTGAAAGAGCAGTGGACTGATGTCACGATCTCGACGAGCGTGACGCTGCGTGTGTCTCTGTGTCGCTGCAGCGTTTCAGCTGCATTTGCTAATTGACAGTCGGCATTTACAATACTTGTTATTAGAATGGAATATATAAAGTATGGATCATTAACCGAGTATATTTGGCCAATATTTATGGGGTTTCTAAAAAGTAAACGTAACGACAAAAAATGTCTAAATTTTCATTTTTAAAATACGTGACGATCCAGTACACAGTTCAGTACCACAGCCAATGGAGATGCTGTTAATATTTATATATTTTATATATAAAAAATATCTGCCAAGCACCCAGGAATTTTCATGACTCTAAAGTACTATGATGTTAGTTTGATTAGTTTAAAAAAAGGTATTACCTAATAAGGACATGTTGCATCGATGGCCCACACGGATGTCATAGAAAATGAAAATGGCCTTTTAGTTTGCTCAAAATATTGTTACAACTACCTTGCAACATGAACCAGGTCTTTACATTTTAAATTGTAATTTTTTTAATCAAAGGGAAAACCAAATTGGGACTTATGATGTATTCAATGTGCATCAACTGGCGGCCTGCGGGCCAAATTGGGGCCACAAATTTCCCAAAAAAAATATATATATATATATATATATATATATATACATTTTTTTTATCTGAGTGCCCAGCCTTTAAGCTGTCTGTCCAGAAAAATGCTAGCCCTCCAACACGTATAGCTGCTGACCCCTGGTGTTAAAGGTAGCACAGTGTTAGCCAATGACGGTGCGACGTCTGATGAAGATTATGTTGGACGTCGACAACTCGCCAACTCCTTTCCTCCCGTTGCTAATATATCTTTTCACTCCTAACCACTTCACCTCTGTCCTCTCACCCTCACTCCCTGCATCACCCCCCCTCTCCCCCCGTCGGCGGCACAGACAATAAATATCATGTCACCAGGATGGCAATGCTCCTTCATGGAACACTGCATGATTATTAGAGGCAGGAGAAGTAGAAGAGAAATGCTAACAGTGTTCATTAATGGGCCGCATCCGCGTTTGATGAGGCATGGCACATCCCAGCCACCGACGGGCGAACAGGCGGGCTTCCTCAGGGTGGGGGAGTGTCGGGGGTGAGGGGGGGGGGATAACGGCCACTGGTAAACGGTTGGTAATTGTGTCCAAATTGTATGGCGAGAAGGCCTCTCAAGGACTGACAGTGACGGAGCAATTATGGCAAACCAAGCGAGATGTGTCAAATCTGCCCCGCTCTCCTCACCCTCCTCACCCTCCTCCTCACTCCAAAGCCCTTCCACCGCCCACTGTGGACTCATATTCCTTGTCCCCAAATGGCGACGTAAAGTGATAAACCCTCGACCTGGAATGATTGACAACGATGACTCAGAGTGTCGATACTTTTGAAGCTGAATACTGGGCGTCGGTTTAAAGATCCACATACAGGGAAAAACCTGATGAGCCCAGGGTGGACGGATGTCGGGGTGGGGGGAGCGTGGGGGGGCGTTGCCTCACGTGCTCAGCGACCCAGCTGAAAGAGTCTTTACTCGGGAAGGTCATCAGTCTGTGTTGTCTGTCAGGGATGGATCACACACAGTGGAGTGTGGCTGACTTTGGTAATTACATCTGACTGCAGAGTGGAGATGTCTTCTTTTGTGGGCCCACAACGGCTGCATAATTTATAATTAACTGCAATCAGTTCAGTCACAAGGATGTTCATTAAGGCTTTTTGTTTCAGGCCGGGACGGTTGGACGTGTAGGCGTTTGAGTGATGACTCCGACTTATGAATGGTACGCTTTTTTGTTTTAATTAGCGACAAATTATGGCCCCACGCTGCGTTCTTCTTCACTGTCATCCTGAAATGACTTCATCTTTTAACACGCAGTCTGTACTTCCCAAAAATGTTGGTGCGCAGAAAACAAAAGGAAAGAAAAACTTCTGCTGACATCAGAGTCGGGGGTCTTGAACTCAAATGAGCCGAGGGCCACTGCACCCACTGTCATGTCACTAGGGGGCCACAGTAGGTTTCCATGTTCTACAACATGGGTGTCCAACTGATTTTGGTTCAGAGGCCGCATACAACATAATTAGATGTGAAATGGGCCGGACTAGTAGAACCATAACATAATTACCTGTAAATAACCGTAAGTTCATGCAAGTCTTTTGTTTTCATTCAAATAAATACAAATAAATTTGAAAATAAAAGCTATATCTAGTGAAAACATCACTAGCATGAAGTGCATTTTTTCACTTTCAACATTTATCAACTGGGCCGTATTGAACTCTCGGCCCACCGGCTGTATGTTTGACACCCTTGTTCTACAGTAAAAAAGAATTTTAGGATTTTTTTTTGCTGTTCCTAAAAATAAATACAATTAAGGAACAAAGTAAACAATTGAGAATAAATTTTAAAAAAAATCCCTAAGAGCAAAATGGAGTCATTAATGACATTCAATTTTGGGCCTAATTCTGGGGATTTCGTGGGCCAGAAATGGCCCGCGGCAGGGAGTTTGCGACCCCTGCTGTAGAGGCATAATTGCATTAGAAAAAGCCTTGAAGTGTGGTCTCGGACTACGTTGTCCCATTGCAAAGTTTGACATCCACAACCTGTGTCAAAGTAGTTGATTTCACTAGTTGACCGGTTGATGTTGATTTGACTAAACTTGACCAGTAGAAGACACGATGGTTTCTGTGATTCGACGAATCGACCAACTCTAACCCAGTTACCAAAACACATCACAATAAAATCTGTTACCAGAGGAGACGTACGACCCAACAATTGCAGCGGTGTGGGCTGCACCCCACTGATTGTGAATGACCTAATATCAGAAAGTTATCATCGTACCTGATAAGGCGTACTAATCTGTTTACATTATGTACAAATGCTCTATAAGTAATACATTCTCTAAAGTCTCTTATCGTGTTTATGCAAACCAGATGGAGGGGGGAGGGAGGGAGGTGAGGAGGGGAGGGGAGTAAAGAAAAACCTATTGGCTGTATGAGCAAACTTTAGATGGAACAAATGGGTTTTTATGAAGATCACAGTGAAGCGGATCAATAAGACTGATGATTCAAGGTGTCAATCCATACATGCAAACACACTCTAATTGATTTCTTTTTCCTATTGATTCCCACTCCTGCCTCAGTGGGTCGGGCATGGATTTGATGATAAAATTTCAGACGGCTAATGGTCTGGCGGCATGTCAAAATCAGTGTAACTTACTTTGATTTATGATTACAATGCATATTAAATAATCCCCACGACCACTCCGAGCTGGATTTAAATAACGATGAGAGCGGTATAATTTATGTGCTCTCATGTGATAATTAACCCATGAATAATGTAAACAATTATTCCCACAAATCATTTTTTCCCCCAAATCTTCCAAAAATAGCAACATGTAAATGAAAACCGTTGCATTTTTATTTTATTTTAATTCCATTTTTCCCCCCATTGCAAGTGTCTGCTTTTTATTCCTGGCAGTGTCTGTACACTTAATGAGCAATAAGTGTATTATGTGTGTGTGTGTGTGTGTGTGCATTCATGCATAAGTACGTAGGTGTGTGTGTGTGTGTGCCGCCCTGCTGGCGTCTAGATCCGAGTCCAAGTGTATCAATCTTGTTGCTGCCATTAATGTCACTTTCAGCTCATCATTCTCAGATAATATTTAATAATGGATAACTTTTTGGGCATAAATGTTAATGCGGAATCGCGAGTTAGAGTTTTATGTTGGGAAAATGACATTCCTTAGTTAACCTCCCAGCATTTAGACGGCTAATTCAACAAAATGCTAAAAAAAAAAAAGAAAAGGTAAAACTTTCCTCTCGGTACGAACCAAATATGGTCTCAGTGCTGCGGAGCAGTCGGTGCGGTTGATGATTTTAGCCCTAAGAGTAATTAAAGCTGCTGTTGTTAAGATAACATGTCAGCAGTGATAGGTTTTAAACCCGTTGATAAATGCCATCTCCAGAAGTCCAAGTCAGCAGCAGGTTTTTCCACGTCGGAGTTCATTAGGTGCCGCTTAAATCTGCGGAAATCAGCGTTAGCTTCCCCGACATGAGATACCTCTACTCTGAGCACTGTTTAACCAGCTTGATTTAATAGTTAGTACATTATTGGCCCGTGTATTGATTAGCTATTAACCCACTTACACCTAATAATCCATTTGAAACACTCCACCGTCGGCCCACGTTTGATACGAGGTTGCCTCAGGACATAAATGTTGATTTCTCGCCTTCGTTTTTCTCCCGTGAAGCTGCAGGGTGAGAAGCATTTCCTTAGTCCCATTACATATTAACAGCATCTCCAGTTACGTTCCTTAAAACATGATGAGCAAAGATGCCTGCGGGATGAATTATTGACGCTGTCCTCTGCACAACCTAATCTTAAAAGTGCGTTCTGTGTTTCTTCAAAAAAAAAAAAAACATCCTCTCCAGTATGGAGATGTGTTTCTCTTTTTTTACTTGAAAAAGCATTTTACTCTCTTGTCAACATGCCGGGACACTTTTGCCCAGATGTGTACAGTCCTAGATACCCAGATGCAAAAGCCCAAGCCTGTGAAATCAACCGAAAATTATAGCGCCCCCTACAGCAAACACATAGACGCTGTACATTCGAAGTCCTGGGGTCTGTTTGTCAGAGAGTTTTGGGTCAGACAGAGATTTTTTATAGGTCACCAGTTGAAATATTTTTTTGGGGCCTCAGGAATCAAGACTCAGGAGTAAATACTGTATAAAAAAACACAATATATTTGTATTATTCTATTTTTTTTTACATCTGAAATAATTAATTTTAATGTCTAGTTTTTTAAATATATTTTCTCATTTGCACTGTAACTTTATTCTATATTTTTAATTGTTGTTTGTTTTTGTTTTTTTGTCCTTTTTGTTGCTGCAGCATGTTGAATTTCCTGGTGTGTGAAGTCGAGTCTAATCAAATCTTATCTAATATATTGTATTTCATGCCATTTTAAACCATAAATAACTCAAATTTTAAACATCCACTTACTCTATCAGTATGTTTTTTATTTAAAATTATTCAGATTTTTGTAAAGATATGCAAACACCAATGACCTTGTCACATGAAAAAGGAAGAAAGTTGAAAAAAAAGAAAACATATATTTTCCTTGGTTGTATTTAGACTAAAATAGAAGCTAAAGCCAAAACAAACTGACATTTCTTGGAGTTGTGGGTTGGTATATGCAGTGAGTCCAGACCCCTGCAGACCCCTGGGGTCCGTCAGAATGACACGCACCGCGGCATGTGGTTAGCATATAACAGAGTCTGTCCCCTGCCTGTCTCATTTCGCACCTGTCCTCTGCGTCCCCCTGTGGGTTCATTTTGTTTATTAGCAGGATTCTCTCATCCTGTTGTCTATTCATAAGGCATTGTTTTAGAGCACGAAGCGCTCTATTTTGAGGGGTCCCATATTTGTCAGCTGAATGTCGGCGGATGGCACTTACACGCCTCCAAACACCTCCAGAGACTCCCATTGTGACAAGGACATTTTTTTCCTCCCCCATCTTCTTCAAGCTCCCAGTGTAATGAAAACTAAATACGCACATCTTCCCTGCTGTCTGTCTCTTATCCGACTCCCTCTCTTTACTCCCTCTCTTTCTCTCCCTTTTTTTTTTATCCGTCCTTTGCTGCTTTTGTGACACCTTGGCCAATGGGAGTTGTTCCTGTGCCCGGCGGTTGTCAGTAGAGACAGCCAATAAGCAATCAAAGTGGCGGCCAGTGGCTGAGACAAAGGAGCACTCTGCTGTTTTCTGAGGTGCTGCAGTGGGCCGTACAGAGGGGGCTTGCATGTATAATTAAGTGAGAGAGGAAGCAGGGGCCACTTAATCTTCCCCCTAATGGTGATCCTAGCTCCATCACCCGGGCTCCTCTGGGGGGGCCGTACCCCAAAGACCCACTCTCCGGGTCAGCGCTGTCCCCCAATTGTCATTGGCAAATCTTTTTTATCAGCCGGAAGAACTGTTTCCCCGGCACGTTGGCATTGATCCATTCATCATGGCTTTGTTCCTTTAAGAACTCCGAGGGCACACCGAGGGTCCGACCGCTGAGCTATTTATCATCCGGCAAAGAAAAATAGAAAAGGAAGTGAAGAGATGCTTATTCCAAAAGAGTTTCTTTTTTTTCCCTCCCCAGATTACAATAGGCTGACATATTTTTTTCAGCTTGGACTGGTACATTGTTACATGGCTCCTCGTCACCTGTGTGATTTATACCAACATTAATCATGTTGAACTGCAGTGAAGGTCTGTCTCCATCAATGATTCTAATGAGCAAACTTGGCTTTAGATATGACTTCCTCCTTCTGAGAAAATAAAATAAATATCCATTTGTACTGGGAACCGGCCTGATTGTATGCAACAAGTTTTCACTTCAACTGGTTCTCAGATCCAGGACTAGTTATATTAACCAGGTCAATGGTGAATGAAGTCAAACATGGAAACCTTGGGGAACAAACCCTCAGATAAAATAATATGTTGTTGTTATTTGATGTTTATTGTTTATATATATTGTTTCATTTTATTATGAAACTGCAGCCATTTTTAGCATCTATACCACAGTCAACCACTAGGAGTGATAGAGATATTTTGAAACCACAGTCAACCACTAGGAGTGATAGATATATTTTCCCCTCACAATTTTGGAATCCAGTCGCAGGCCGGTTTGGATGGGTTGGTTGGCTGGATTGAGCCTGCGGACCGTCAGTTGATGATCAGTCACTGTACGCAGCCGTGGTCCATCAGTGTATGATCAACCTGTTGTAGGAGTTGGGAGGAAACGAGTACCTGGAGTGAATCCATACCTGTAAAACAGAATCCCTGAGCTAGTACCTAATTATTAATCCTAACGTTTGTGGCTCTGATTTGACCATTAGTTGTGGAGGTCTTCAGAAACCTTAAAAGGACCCCTGGTGGCCGAAAGGCAGAGAGAGCAGAAGTCAAAAACACATCTACTGTTCGTCAGTGTGGCTAACTTAGGCTAGCTAAACTAACCAACGGCTGACATGGATAAGGCAGTGATGCTTTCTTTGTCCTAGGAATATGTTGGACTGCAGCTCCCAGCCAAGTCTAAATCTGTCACTGTTGGTGTTGGTTTCCAGTATTTTCTACTTCCTTTCTTTAACAAAGACATGGAGCCGCTAGCATCACTGTTAGCAGGAAAGGGGGAAAAAAACCTCAACAATATCATTGAACCTTTTGTATAAGATATTTCGTTAAGATCTCATGTTTCAGTGAGTTGTGTGATTTAAAAAAAAATGCCTCACCCCTCCGACCCCTCCGCCCCCCCGTTCCCCTGGACAAAGACTAAATTCCGTGCTTCATATACCGACTCCGCTAAAAGCCGAGCTAATAGGCCCATTATGGCCCATACCTGCATCATGCCTAATTCATCACCGGATCTCTGTGTTTCCTTATTCAGCAGCCCCTCCATTCCTGTGATTCAAAACAACAGGGGGGAACAAACCCACCCCCCACTTAGCCCTCACTGGGTCGGGACTGGGGCCTTGGAAGTCACCGGTGACCCCTCGCTTGGTCAGGACCAAGGTGAGGATCTCGGGCCGGGGAGGAGAGCGCAGAGGACCCGTGTGGCCCAGTCCAAATGGAGCGTCTTGTGGTTATCGCTCTAATTTGGACTATTATGTGGTCCCACCACTGACACTAATGGGATGTTACAATGATTTAAAATGATTTAATGGCTCCCAGGTTGGGGCCCCTAATGGCCCTCTTTATACGCCAATGCGTATTATGAATGGCAGTGACAGTGTTGTGAAGTGCCTCTGTTTCTCCGGCTTTCTTTTCTCCTCCTCTCCCCCCTCCACCACTCCCCCCTGCTCTCTCTGTCTCTCTCGCCCTTTTTTAAGCTGCTGCTCAGGCAGTGTGACAGGTGTCGTTTTGTGTGGTGATAGGGCTGCAGACACTGCAGTAAGTCAGTGGATGGTTGACGGACTCCTAATAGGTAGCCATAGTGTAGCAAGAGTGTTCATTAAATGTCTTATCGCAGGCTGCTTTCACTGAAGTGCACCAGACCACACAGTGAACAGTTTGTTTGTATTGTGTGCTCACAGCCACCGCCGCCGCCTCCACCGCCACCGCCGCCGTTGTCTCCCAAATCTGGAGCGATTGGGCTGAAAGGAAGCTAAAACCTGCGACCGAAATATTTTATTAATGAAGAAATTCCACTTTTATGACGTGCTGCACCAGAGAGCCACTAACAGCTGGGGTTAGAACACCCTGCTCTGCTGCTTTCAAAAGTTGGCTCTCCGTGTTGCTAAGGACAAACTAGCGAACTGATTTTTTGGCTTTTGTTAGCTTCATCATCAAACAGCAGTGAAAGAAACGGTGACAGAGTTCAACGTTTGTATGTGACAGTGTAAAAACTCAGTCTCTGTTTCTGTGCTAACGGCTAACTTTTTAGCTCCTTCAACACATTTTTGGCATAGCGTTAGGTAACTTTTTTACCAAATTTTAGCGTGTTGTCATAAGTTTAGACAAGTGTTGGCCGCTGAATTTCATTTTCAGATTAAGAAACGTTTGTGTGCTAAAGCTAAGCTAATTTACATATTTATTTTCATTCATTCTTAAATGATAAAAAAGTGTTCCTATAACTAACTTTATCTGACACTAGTCCAAATATCTAAATTTGCAATTTTTAGGATAGCAGAAAATAATAGCTGAATTTTTTAAATTTTTTTTAATGTAATTTATAAAATATCAAAAGGCAAATACTTGAATATGATTTTAATAAAGTGCCTTCATATAGATTATTATTATTATTATTATTATTATTATTATTATTATTATTATTATTATTATTATTATTATTATTATTATATTTTTATGAACCCCTCAGTCTTTTTTTCCAGGACGTATATGAACATTTGAACGACACTTTTCTATTTAATCAAAGTTTAAGTTAAGAGTTTTTTCTTGATTTAATTTCTGACGTACTGGAGTGAGAGTCACATTGTGATAAATGAATACAATTAAAAGTAGTGAGCACTTCAGAAGAAGCATAACCGATTACTTTAATTTTGAAATTCTTCCAATGTTCGCTTTATTCCTTATAGACGTTTTAAAGTATGGATTAACCCTATTGATCACCTCTGCTGAGCGGGGTGAGGAGAGGTCAGCTGAATTATTCATGACCAAGAGACTTGAAAAGTGGCAGACTTGAAGAAAGTGATTTCTTTGGTCTCTCCACAAAAAAAAAAAAAAAAAACCCTCCCACCTCCTGACTGTGTGATTTCTTCAGATGCCCTGGATACACTCTGATCCCCCGAGTTTTCCACTGAAGGAAAAGAGAAGACTTGTCTGGTTCCAGAGCCAGGCGTCCATTTAGAATGAGGAAGGATGAAGTAGAGCAGGCCCTCAAAAAAAAAAAAAAATTTAAAAAAATACAACTTTAACTTGTAAAACCACATACTGTACAAAGAGCTGATGAATGTGTGGTCGGTGTAAACCTCAGATATGTTTTTCCCTGAAATTACCCATTGATGTTTTTTGTCCAATTTTTGTCCAATCTGCTAACTGTTTTACCGCTAACCGTCTTAGATGTTTTTTGTCCAATTTTTGTCCAATACGCTAACTGTTTTACCGCTAACCGTTTTACCGCTAACCGTCTTTTTCTTTTTCTCTCTTTAAGGCCAGAAAATCAAGTGACAGATTTGTTCGGGCACTGCTGACCCCAGATCACTGCTGACCCCAGATCACTGTTGACCCCAGATCACTGTTGACCCCAGATCACTGCTGACCCCAGAGTGGAAGGTCTATCAAGGTCAGTCAAAAAGTTCTAAGACTTTTTTTTCTTATTTTTCTTTAAAGATGTTAAGACTCGTCACTGAGCCAAACAGCTTTAGCTTTTCTAATCTTGAAATCTTAGTCAAACGTTGAGCTGTTTCGTGTTCCATTTGATGGAAGAGAAAATCAAATTATTAGCAAAACTTGAATAGGAACCTGTTTGAACTAGAAAAATGTCTAAAAGTTGTAAAAAGGTCCAACTGATTTTTTTTCCCTAGAACTGAAAGATAGTTTAAAAGGAAACTTTCTGTTTTTGTTCAGTCTTTAGTTACAATATATCTGATAGGTGGAATCATTTTTAGTCTTTAGTTACAATATATCTGATAGGGGGCGTCCAACAATGTGGAATCATTTTGGATCATTTTTAAAGCTCTCCCTTTGTTTCAATCAGAAACCACTAAGATTTACAGTCCAAAATGGTCCGTACTGTTTTTTTTTTTTTTTTGTAGTTCTTTGAGACCCAAACTATCTGCAGAAATATTTGCAATTCTTTTTTGTTTTTTTAATATATCAAACCAGCAAACGCTCTTACATTTGTCCTGAAACCTGGCTCTCGATCAGTCGGGTTACCTTAAGAAGCAAAGAAGTTGGAGAAGATGGAGTTGTTTTGCTTATGGATAAACACATGCATTTGTGTGTGGGTCAGTGTGTGCAGTGCCTGTGTGTGTGTATGTGTGTGAGGGTGAGTGAGAGAGAGACACACAGAGAGAGAGAGACAGAAGGAGAGCCCAGAGGATTGACAGCTCCAGCAGTCATTACACGCTGGATTGAATGCTAGATTAGTTCAAAGTGGCTCAGGGTCAAGCGGCTGCTGCTCCCTTTTGGCACTCAATGACTCTAATACCCGCTACTGTATTAGTCAATTACTTCAAAGACTGAGCTGGCCTCTTGTTACCCCTGCCACAGTCTGGGCTCCCCACCTTCTTCAGCATTGACCCGTCGTTCCATTGATTTGTTTTTATTTACACAAGGTATTACAATATAAAAGCTTCATTACACAAGGTATTACAATATAAAAGCTATAAAAGCTAAGATTTTTTTCTTTTTTTGTTCCATTGATATTCTAACCCTATCGTAGACATCTCAAAAATAGGACGGAAATAAAAATCAAATGTGATAAATTAGTAAATGTACCTAAATGTATAATTTATACTTTACTCACTTTACATAGTGAAAAAAATGATGATGAAATTTTACCACATTTTAAATTATTGGCAGAATGGCATGCGATGACATCACAAAGTCATTATCATTTTTCTAACAGTCAATTCACATGGTGTAATTTAGGGGGAAAAGTTTCTGTTTCACTGAAGCATCTCCAGCTTAAAATACCATCTCATTGTCCAAATGTCAAATGGAATTGCGAATGTTGGTAGACTAATTAATATTGTTGAGGATAATGGCTCGACCAAGATGACCACTGACAAAAATCCACCAACTCTACGAAACAAAATGTTCAGTTATACTCTCTGCATATTTTTTGTAATATTTTCCATAATAATTGCAATATTGGATTAGTCACAAATACAAACAGGTGTGAAGATCCTGCTGTTTTTTGACTTTCTGTTCCATCAGTATACAGGGAAAAAAAATATTTTTGGTCATATTTAGGAATGTTGAATAATCGTGATTAATCGTGATTATTTGAGATGAATTCACAGCTAGCCCGTGATAAACCAGATTGAGGGTTTTAATACTCTGTCACACCTAATATATACAGTATACCATTAGACGCATCGCTGAACATGAATGATGCGACGAGACACAAATGTTTGGAACATATTTAGTCTTTCTGAACCTCCAAGTGAAGTCACCTGTGTGTCAGGAGATCAAGCTCTTCTCCTCCTTCCTCCCTCTGTCCATCACAGCTCCTCTCCACCCATTAGCTCTGATGTTAAATTGCTCTGGTGCGATTGTGTCACCGGCTTCTCCTTTTCTCTTCCTCCGAGGTGACTGATATGACCTTTAGGTACAGCCGCTGACAATTACTGTCACGGAGAAATTGAATTATTAGCTCTCCCTGCCAACGGAGCTGCCGCTTGGTGTTTGAGAGTAAAATGCTGTAATTACTTAGCTAAATTGCCATATAATATTTTTGCCACTCCTTTTCTTTTATCACTGCTGCCTTTGAGTGTTACAAAAGCAGGTTTTTTTTTTTTTTTTTTTTTTTCTCCGAAGAGGTAAAAGGCAGCCGCTGAGGCGAGAAAACTTCCTGTAATCTTTTCATTGTGGTGATCGTCAATAGGAACAATTGAGAGGTGGTCCAGGTCGGAGGGAAAGGTCACGCGCCGCCCTGGCTTTTCATGTCTCTCTTGGTCACTCTGCTGCTCTGCAGTTTTTTTTTCTTTTTTCTTTTATTTCCTACATCTTCTCTTCTTCCCCTGTTTCACTCTACTGTACACTGAATTGATTTGACCTTAATAGTGTGACTCCTCTGCGCCGCCCTCCTCCCCCTCCCGTCCCTCCTTCCCCTCCTCTCCCTCCTCTTTGTCACACACAACACTCTAAACTGGCCATGCCGAACGTAATTATTTTTCCCTCCAGTCCGATTCTAAATGAACAAGTGTGTTTCTTTGCTTAGCAGCTTGTATCATGGCTTGTCAGATCCTGCACTTTAATTATGGTATCTTGCAATTTAGAAAAAGCCTAAACTGTACTGTCATTAATTATTCCGAAGGAGTATGGATGACTGTGAGGGCCATTAGAGGTCACATGGGTTTCTCACTGAAGTACGGGTGTGGAGATAAAAAAAAAAAATAATATGCCTGAGAATAAAAAGAAAAGATTCACTCCTTGACAGGAGGAAACCAGAGAATCCCGTCTCGTGGCGCTTGTTTTCTCCACCCTCTCAGGCCTGCAGCACTGTCATCACTGCCTATACATCTGTATTAACCTTTTCCACCCTTATCCAAATATACGGGAGCATGCATGGTGGCACAAAAACACATTTCATCAGGCGCGTACTGAGTAAACACTCATTAAAAAACTTGCAGCCCACGTCCTGTGTTTACGATGGGGCTTTTTTCCCCCTTCTATCTTAAATGTCAAGAGGTCCTCTCATTAAACCGTTTATAATTAGTGTCCATTGTATGTTTATAGCAAATGTGTTTTTGTAGAATCGTGATTACTTAGTGTAAATGAAAAAAAAAAACAACAGCCTGATATTTCACTTTTCTCTCAAGATAAAGATAAAGAAACAAGATAAAGGGGATATATATGTATGTATATATATATATGTATATATATATACATATATATATATACAAATACATATAAGTACACATAAATATGCATATATAGAGATAGACATATACATATATACACATACAGATATACATATATGCATATATTTATACAAATACATATATACACATATACATATATATGCATATATATACACATAAACATATACATATATGAACATATACATAATAATACATATACATATATGCACATACATTTATATGCATATACATATATAAACATATACATATATACACACATATATTATATAACATTAATTACATTTTTGTCATATTATCGTCAGTGTTTCGGGTTCCGTATAAAATGTCTTACGTCGCGTTGTGACCTGTTTTCATTACGGTGTTCGTCTATCGGTTAATCTCAGAGTGAGGCGAGACGTTCGTGTGACTTTAGTTCATTGAATCAGTGCAGACTTTACTTGATGTTAGACCAGGACTATGAGCTGAGGTTGCCTTGAATGTAGTGGACAAAGGACGGGCCGACTGGAGGAGGACGACCGTCCATGAGAAGTAGGGAGGACAAAAACTGAAGCAAAATGAAAACAGAGACATTAAACACACAGAAGTTAAGGACGTTTGTCAGATTTTTCTTGCTTAAGGATGAACCCGCTCAGCCGTTGTTCAAAAAAAAAAAAAGAAAAAAAAAAGGACAATTTGCACGCACCATAAAGGACACTTACGCTGGTTGTCCCAGCAGAACCCCAGTGCTCTTTGTTTTAATTGTCCATGAACAAGGCATTGTTCTTCACCATCAGGGTCTGGAGGAAATTTCCTCAAACTGCTTCATTGTGACGAGGAGCACATTATAGTTCCTCCATTATTTTCACGCTGATATAAAGAATGTGTTATTTGAATTTACATAATTCTCAGAGCAGCTGCGAAGCCCCTTAACATAAATAGCTTTGATTCGAGTTGAGCGCAGATTCAAGCGGAGGGAAGAGTCCTAATCTCTTACACTGTTGTGTCTTTGTCTTTTTCCCCGGCTCTCTTGTGTTCTTCGCACACTCGCTCTGCTTCACAATAACCAGACCTTGTATGTTTTCTACTGAGTCTGTACTCGTGTCGGAATCTCTCGGCTCTACAGGAGTTAACAACGTGTTTTTACTTGTTCAAAATTAACTCTTGTTTTTTTTAATAGTTTGAAAACTGAGGATACAGATCCAAATTTTAGATTTACAAGTTGAATTCTGCTGTTTCTGCACCGCAGGCAGGCAGGTCATGACCTTTACTCAATGTCCACAAATCTGTACGTTTGGGCAAAATAAAATCTGCCATTGTCCCTATTGGAATCAATGAAAAAGATGTTGGATACAGTACAGTATACTTCTACTGTAGTACCTATGTACAGAATGCAATTTTTTTCACATCATGGATTCTGATGCTAACTCTCACAAATCTGTTTAACAACAGACGATTTTTCTATTTTTCTGATTTTTAATCACTTTTAAATGGGCTGCTGGTTCTTGCAGTACTTTCTGTACTTGGCCTTCACTCACATATACGTATTTCTCCTTGGATTCTTTCAAATTACTCCTGGCTAGAGAATGTGACGAGCAAACTGTATATTTGTCATCTTGCACTAAAAGATGTTGATTTGCCAAGATTAGCAGAGACTGACGAGTCACAGTTTAAAAACGAGTCACAGTTTAAAAACGAGTCACAGGTTGTAAACTGTTTTTTAAAATTTAATCAATTAAATCTAATTTATTTGCTAATTATTACTCATTAGAACACTTTTTTTTCCCCACTTGACATGTTTCTCAGTGTAGTTCCTCCATCTTCCACCGAGGTGTCGTTGGCGTTGGGGTGGCAGGCCTTCGTCAGATGCTGTCACAGAGACATGGTGATCTGTTAGGTTGGCAGTGAAAAATCTTACACGTCGCTGTTGCCTGTTAGATGAAGCTGTAACTGAGTTGCTGAACTCAAGAATTCTTTTTTTCATTAGAATTTTTAGTGGGTTTTTCTGTTTTCGTAGAAGTTAAATGGATGAAAAACGAAGACCTAGAAGGAGCTGGAACACAACTTCCCTCGAGCTCAAAGGCACGCAGGCATAAATTTGTATTCTGTCAGGCAAACAGACAAAAATCACACACACAATAGTGAGTATGAAACGCACTTATCCTCAGACTTAGCCCCAGTGCTTCTGTTTGGCTCTGCCTGAGGATATAATGTCGACATGTGCCGTCACAGACAGAAGCAGCGCATGACTGACTCCAACCCAACCGTCCCCGCCACAATAATTCCATTTATTGCAACGGTGGCGTCCAGAAGTTGCACGCAGCCCTTTCGACAGATCACCGCTGTGTTTTTTCGTCCGCTCGAGGAATTACATTTACAGGAACTCAATTTTCAGCGCTCACGATGTTGGCAGCAGATTGAACCAAGTCGGCCTGTGATTTATTAGTGAAAATGTTAATCCCGCAGGAACGATAAAAGGTGTTCAAAAACGAACTGGATTACGATGTTGACGGTGTGTGGCCCAACACGCGGACGTCCTTCTATTAACCAACAGCGACTACAGTGGAAGTGAAGTTGATGTGTTTTCTGTGGTATTTTTTTTTACTACCACTTACTGCCTTCATCCAGTCCCAGTTGATGTGTTTTCTGTGGTATTTTTTTTACTACCACTTACCAGCCAGACCAGGGTGCTGGGCTGCGGCTGTGTCCATGAACCCAGCCTGGACTCTCTCACCTCCCGCCTCTCATTTTCCCCAGTATTAATAATACAAAGGCATCCATAAAGTGGTAGCTCTGCTTGTATTAAAACAGCAATGGCCCAGGATTTATCCAAGGTCACCACAAGGCTGAACTGTTATCCTCCCCCGCTCGCCGTCAGAGACTAAGCCCCCGTCGTTCCAGTAGATGGAGGTGAGGGCCCAGACTGGAGCACTTATTTCACTCTTTCTCTTTTTTCTCTCTCTTTTTTTAAATAGGCAGCGTAGAAAGCCGTCAGAGACCTCTGTGGTTGTGCT
Organism: Cynoglossus semilaevis; assembly: GCF_000523025.1. NCBI lineage: Eukaryota > Metazoa > Chordata > Actinopteri > Pleuronectiformes > Cynoglossidae > Cynoglossus > Cynoglossus semilaevis. The sequence continues at coordinate 24,475,054 of NC_024314.1, read as the reverse complement.
GAGTGCAAGCTTTTTATGCAACAGCGATGTCATCTGCATTCTTTGTTGTGTTAAGAAGAGTTAAATGACCTCTCGGGATGGGTATCGGCTGACCTCTGACCCGCAGGGATAATGAATGAGATGAGGAGTGTCAGGTATAATAGACTGTTGAGGTTGGTATTATAGCAGGGGGCAAGTAGGCCTTTCATGCTCAGGCTGTTTTTTCCAGCTTTGGGTCTTTTTTCTCATTGGTAAAGATGATGCAGACACAGAGGAGCAATTACGGCGGGAAACAGAATTCCATTTCCATCCGACAGTCGTGGAAAAAGGCCCCGGCCTTCTCGCTTAGGCATGCAGACGGCCAGAGAGTTACGGGACGCAAGGAAGGGTGACAAAGGCCAACGCAGCCAGCGTCAGACTAACCACCATTCTCAGACTAATGGTCCTCAAAAGGTTCCTGAGATACGTCGTTGAAAATGAATTCCACGATGTTTCTATTATTCATTCATTTCCAGACAGAAGAAGGAAACGGAGAGGAGGAAGCAGCAGACGAGCGTCTGTGATTATTGATTGCGATGCTGAAAATATAATGAATTAGAACTAGATATGAGGGCCGAGGTTTTTTTTTTTTTTCTTTTTTTTTCCTCCCGCTGCCCTGACTGTCACAGCCGAGCATCCGTCTCACCCGGTGTCCCTGTCTCTGAAAGGGCACATTTGTTGTATCTGTGTCAAGAAGATGTGTGAAAGAATAGATTCCATCTCCTCCACATTTTAAACAATCACACGCCGCAGAATTCATTTGTCTTGGTTTGGCTTTGTCTCCGAGGTGACACACAAGCGGGGGCTCCTTTTGTTGCTCAAAATTGATGCCGCTAACAGTGCAATAAAAGTGTCCAAAACCTGCAACGCTGCTTGAGGAAGCACATCTTTTGTTCCGCGAGGAGCTCTTGTACAGAGCAGATAACTGCGTGTTGTGCTGGTGGCAAGATTAATATGTTGCCCAGTTAGACCGGGATGTTTTCGCACTCGGGCTTTATCGCCGGTGTCAACATCAAAGCCGGGTCTTTGTGTTCCCTCTGAACCGGAGTGGACTTTTCTGCTGAGCAGTAAATAGTGCCACGTGCTGAGAAAGCTTTTATCTTGACACGGACTTCTTTGGTGCCACATTATAATGGAGTTTAAACTGCGCTGAGGTGACGACGTAAGCTAATAAAATCATAAGGCTCGTCCAATCAGACGAGCGGTTAGTCCGCACAGTAACGGTGCTGCATCGCAGAACTATGACCTGTGAGAGGTCAAGCAGCCCCTCTTCAAGGTCATTAGGCTTATTGTAATTAAGTATGTCTTTGTTTTGTTGTCATCAAGTGAAGTTGATCTATTTAGGGCAGGCGTGGGCAAACGTTCTGGGTCGCGGGCCACAGTTGGTCCAAACATCTGACAGGCGGACCGGGTCGCGATCAGATGGATGCAGCATTTTCACGAAGTAAGGTAAATGCCATGTAAATGTCATGCATAAAGGCTAAAATGCTGTTAGTATTTTCTACGCCATCTATTGGGGAAATGAGGGTATTTCAGGGAAGTATTTTCTACGCCATCTATTGGGGAAATAAGGGTATTTCAGGGATGTAAGGCAGTAGTATAATGATAATAAAAAGTTAATAATGTAATTTGGACGAGTTAGGCCGTGGCAGACTAAAAAGTCAAACGGGCAGTATTCGTCCCCCGAGCCATAGTTTGATCATACCTGATTTAGGCAGGTGAGTTAGTCTTGTTCAGTACACCAGATTTCTTCATTGTAGGGATCCTCAACTGGCGGCCGGCGGGCCAAATCCTGTCCGCCAAACCATCCAGTCGGGCCTGCGACTGCATTCCAAAATAAACAATAAAATATTGATGTTCGACCAAGATTAGATTTTTATTTAATTTTATTTGTCTTTGCTCCCAGCGTGTCTGTCCTGAAGAATTCTGGCCCTCGGACAGATATGGTTGGTGACCAGTGCTGTAAAAGCTCTGTTCACTTTCTGGTCAACTGGTTTAAAAGTCAGTCAGTCGGCAGCGTCAGTCTGAATGTTTCAGACTGAAATGTTTGTTTCCTTGGCTTAAAATAATACATCACCTATAAAGTATTTATTGAAACCTAAAGGAGTGACAACAGCAGTACTCTGTGTTAGCCAGTACATGTGACTAGTATTTATATTTTAACCTCTGTGTTTATTAGATGGATGTTAAAAACAGAGGCTGGATTTTATTTTTTTTTTTTTTCATCTCTGGTAAATCTTATATATTCAAATGACAGAGGCCAAATGTGCTTTGAACAGTTTCTTCGTGGACTGTATTGTTTCTGTCTCCTGAGGAGCAGGAACCTGACACCACTGAATTACTGAACTGTATCTTAGGACTAATGAGAGAGATTTCCCCAGAGAACCTTTATCTATTGCTTCTAGAAGAGCACCTCGGGACCTGGCTGTCCCTCTTGTCACCTCCCTCATGCAAACACCGGGTCCAACCCCCTCCACCAACTCCCAACAAGGCTTTGCCCTTCTGCTGTCTGCC
>NC_024314.1:24465589-24472421 GCF_000523025.1 Cynoglossus semilaevis | reverse complement strand
TATCATGTGGCACAGCCATTTAATTTTTGCACCTTGCAATTAAAACCAGAGTAGAGGCGCAGGAAAAGAATACACTTTCACTTTCACCTCCCCTTCCCTCACCCTTCCTCACCCCCCCCCACTAATACACACACATACATACTGCACCACTCTCTTGTCAGCAACGCAACCTTTCAAATCTCCTTTATTTTATTTTTTTATTTTTTTTTCTTATACGTGCGATCCATGTGTACATGGTATGTGTTAGAAATCAGGAGTTTACGAGAATCGCAGGCACGGAATTAATTAACAAAGGAAGTCGCACTACGTCCTGATGAAGATCGTTTCAGCTCTCCTGGTTTGGGTTTTGCTCCGACGACAGCATGTGGAGGTGGGATGTGTTGAAGGCATAAAACAATGAGAGAATGTGAGATTTCTTGTCCACCATCACACACACACACACACATACACACGTGATGACGTGGTGTACGTCCCCTGATCTCTGACGTCTCCACACTGACCTCTGCAGGATCCTCCCTCGGCACTGCCTCCCTCAGCCCGCGTTTCTTGTGTTTCTGTGTGGCCTAGCGTCAGTTCGTCAAACGCGTGCCGATGTGCGGCGAATGAGGAGGAACCGGCGTTCAGAATCTGCAATTAAAATACACATTTCACAGGATTTACTAACATTTTCCAAACCCAGTCCCAGGAAATAATTCAGCATTTGTGAGTATAATACGCGCAGACCCACGGCAGCTTCTTCAGATTGACGTCTTCAGTTGAAGCAGCCGAGCTGCAGAATGTAAAAAGCCATGACAGAACGTATTTTTTATTATTATTTTATTTTATGAGTTTGGGGGTTTTATTTTTAAGATTACCCAAACTCTTGAAAATGACAGTAGATGCATGTGTTTTATGAGTTGACGACGATGAGGCTGATTGGACCATCCACATGTGGAAGACATTGTCTGTCTGGGTCCGACAGCATCGCGAGACAAAGAGTCCGCCCTAGTTATGAGATACGTCACCAAATGTCAGTGACCTGGAGAAACTGCGATGTAAAACAGATGGGTAAGTTCTAGTACCTGGAACTGTTTGAGGCAGACAGGTTGGAAGAACCATCTGGAAAGTGAAAACATCTGACCGTAGAAAATTAATCGCTGTCGTAGCTACGGGTTTCTGTTCTACCGTTGTGTGGCCCCAAAGAAGTTCCAGAAAGTTCTGCTGGTTCAAGTGGATCCACTTTAAATGTCATTTCTGTCATAATCTCCATTAACCTCATGCTGACAAATACATGGACTGGATTAGCATTTTTTTTTTTTTTAGGTCGGTAAATTTAAATCCAAACGTCAGGTCAGGTCTATCAACACGGACTGATACCAACTGACAACTGCCCCGACATTTCCCTCGAATTTTATATTTTTTTAATTAAAAATTCAAAAAACAAATTATGAGATGGATACTCAGGAGTTAAAGCTAACATTTGACACAAAATGAAAATGAAAAGCCGTCGTAAGTAGTCCATATTTTTTATGGAGGATATCTCCTACTGGCCATCATTGGTAGTGCAGCCAAAATTCTTTTTTTCTGGTGGGCTTGCGAAATGAGAAAATGTATTTATTTACAAATGTATTCATGAAGTCACCAGCTCCGTGTGCACTCTTTACGTTAGGAAATATTCTGCTGAGTTATTGGAGTCATTTTTTGAAACCTGCATTTTGGCGACAGTTCACAGCAATCAATATGCTGCGGAGAGGCCACCGATGGCCTTTGGTGTCTATGGCATCAGACTGAGGCCGCGCTCGGTCAGAGGAAACCGGTCAACAAAGCTGCCTGATGTAATGTAGACACACATGTGTACACAAACATCCACACACACACGCCAGAGCCCCGTGGGAAAACATCATCACACACGGAGTCAGAGATCACCGCTCTGTCAACAACACTTCCTGATTAGTATTACATTACTGTTCAATTTTTTATTTGTTCCAAATTGGAAATCGGAGGTTGCCGTGTTTTTGTGTTCCTCCACCTCCGCCCCTCTCGTATGCCTTGATATTAAACATGGATTAGCAGCATCTAAAGTCCCGGTGGCGAGACACGACAGGCGGGGAAGACGCCACGCTCCCCCTCAGAGGCCATTGATTTCCCGGCTACTTACGCCCTGTTTGTATGTACGGACACACTGGAGTGTAAGCTTGTTAAATGTGAAGTGCATCACCTGTCACCTGAGGGGTCGCCGTCTCATCTTCCGCCGGCTTATCAGCAAATAAACACACACGTAACCACACGGGCGCGTTCCGGCCGACCGTTTTTTGCAAACCGAATTTAGATATCGTATTCACGGCGGCGTCCTCTGACGAGGCTGTTTGTGTCAGGGTCTTTCATCTGTCATATCAGCCTCCACCACGGTGTCTGTGGGCGACGCCGAGCAGATTTATTAGGCAGGTCTTCAGGCCGCACTGATGGACGAGGCAGCAGATTTATTTTACTGTTAATGGAACAGAGTGATGTGTGGACGGTGTCTGCTCATGCATCTGATCTGATGTTGCTGTTTCTTACCTGGTGCTGGAGACGAGATAAGATGAGATGAGTTGATCAACTCTATACCCAGATATATTTGTCAACAGGTCTTAATTTTTCTGGACAGACACCTTGGGAGCCGGACTTTCAAATAAAAAATAATTAAAAAATCAAATTATTATTATGATCTTTATAGTTCATATGTTCCTAGTTCATTTTATTGAAGGCATTTTTATCCTTGTAGTGGGAACTATACAATTTTTGGAATCCAGTTATGGGCCCGATTGGACATTTCAGTGGACTGCATGTGGCCCGCGGGCCGCCAGTTGATAGTCACTGCTCGATCGTATCTTAAATGAACATTTTAACTTTATACGTTTTCCTTGCAATACCCACATTTCTCCAATAGATGGTGTAGAAAAGGCTAAAAGCATTTAGCCATTTAGCCGTTATGCTTGACAATAACATGTCATATATCGTAGTTCACTAAAACACTCCCTCTATCTGCTCCTGACCCCCCCCCCGTCAGATTTTAGGACCCACTGCGACCCACGCCTGTTTCACCTCATCACTGGTGAATTCAAATTCAAACGTCTAATTTAACAGCAAAACTGCAGACTGTGATTCTCCGCTCCAGAGAAACTGAAAAAAGTTTTTTTTTTTTTTTAAAGCAAGTTCTCTGAATCTGGCCTGGAGTTCAATACAGAAGAAGAACCCAGGTGATTACAGTCTGTATCCCCCCCCCCCACCTTACTCCCCTTCCTCCCCCCCAGCTTATTATGCCAAAACATCACTTGGCTCTTCTCCAAATATATCATAAATAATTATTAGAGAGCGCATGTTCAGCGCTCTGGGCCATGGATATAGCTTGTTTAGTTTCAAACGCAGCCCAATCGATAGGAGCCTGTCATCTAAAATGCATTAGAACACCAGCTTGTATATTATTTATCTGTTTGTTTTATTTATTTATTTGATTTGATTCCTCACGTTCGGCCCCTTGTTCTTAAGTAATCTTTGTGAGAGAGAGAGAGAGAGAGAGAATTCTAGAAGTCAGTTCGAACCTTTTGTGTGGACCCAGCCCGGGTGTGTATGAGTGTGGAGGAGGACGGGGGGGATGTTTGTATGCATATTTCGGCATCAGGCAGTGCCACACAGGGGATCCGCGGAATTATGGATCGAGGACAGGAGTCATTGGATGATTGACAGCCGTATTCCGTCGGAGGTGATTAGGTGCACGAGGCCCAAACTAAACAGACATGATGGAAATTTCAACATCCCGACTCTAATTTCTGCGGTGGGTAATTATGATACATGATGATCTGCAGACATCAGTGGCCACACAGCCTGCTCTCGCCGTCTCCCCCGTTCTCTCTCTCTTTACCTCAGTAGTGGGACAAATAGCATTCCTTCGCGAGATCGTGGCCGCGAAAAGAATTTCACCGTTCTGATGTGGAGCGGGAAAAAATGGAACGCCTCTGCGAACGTTGGAGTTGTAATAAATTTTTCTTTTATGATACACTTCTCAAAACAATGGTCAGACTTTGGGGGAAGAACAATTATCGCAGTAATTGAGATGATTGATTCCACTGTCAAGTGTGAATTACATGCTGTAGCTGGCAGTGAGTTACCTCAGCTTGGCGTGAAGAGAGAAACCTGGTCGTCTTTACCGCAAAATACTTTCAGGAGGAAATAGGGATAACATTTTCAGCCAACATATAGTCAACACAAAACTGTATTTTTCTGCTCTAAATATTCTCAAAATATCATTGCAAGTGCTCTGCAACATGACCACTTAGCAACTTATTTTATGCTACCATTCATGTTGATTATTAAACATTCATATTTGTACATCTCCAAGTTAAAAGAGCAGGACTTGGGGCGCAAGATATTATTGGTTGCTGATAGACTATTGGATGATGATAATAATGTGTTCATTTTGTATTGGTTAATATTGCAATTCAGACCAGAAGGTCTTCGACACAGCAGAGTCATTAGCATACTAGCTTAAACCAGTGGTTCTCAATTTCCTTCTGTCATGCCCCCCCTTGGGGACAGACATGTTTTCACCCCCCCTCCGACACACACCCCCATAAAATGAAATACTATTGAGGACCTGATAATATGTATATTTTTATCAGTTCAAACCACTGTATGAGTTGCTGCCACCTAGTGACTGGAGGCTTGTTATCATTCAAGCATTACAGCAGTGGTGACACTTATGTCCAGCCGTGCCATATTCTAGTGGAAGCCCTTCACCCCCCCACTTCCCCCTGGGGGCCCGCCCCACTATTTGAGAAGTTCTGGCTTCAAGCCAGGAAGTCAGTTTTGGGAACCTGAACTTTTGGTAAGAAATGAAGTGATATTAATGTTGACTTCATTAGTTAAACTCACTGAGGTAGAATTTATTTTAGTGAACGACCGGAGCTGCTAGCTTTTTTTTTAACTGAACACAGATTCACCCAGCTCCAGTGTAAGCCAGTGGTCTACCACCAGAGCTCCCCAAGCCACAGTGGAAGTGTTATGATCTGAGAGTTACAATATTCCAGCCTACAGTTCATCCCGGCTTCTCCTCTCACATGTCCTCCTCGCTCTCTTCCCCAATATCTGACAAAAGCCGCACCTCCCGCTCCCTCTCCCCCATGTCAGGTGCGTTTAGCATGGCTTTGAACAGCGCGCCTCCATATTTTATTGAACACTTTGTTGGTTGATGCCGAACTCCCTCCACAATGCCTCGTGAAGGGTTCATACATTAGAGATGTGAGCGCTGGACGCCAGCAGGTGAAAGATGGGGAGAAAATTTTGAAAGTCCAGAGGAGGGTGGGGGTCTGTGTCTCTCTCTCTCTCTCTCTCTCTCTCTCCCCTCTGCTTTTTTTTTGTAGACTGCAAGGAAGGTGTGATAATTAAAATAATTCTGTTTGAGTTCATGTTGAGACAGAAGTCCAGTCCTGAGTCCTGCTTCATATTTCCTGTCAAGTCTTGGCATTCACTGTTGTTTCTTTTTTTTTTCAATATGGAGTTGTTTGTTTGGTTTTTTTTTGTTTGTTAGTTTTTTTTTACTGTTTTCCTTTCGTTGCATTTCGGGCTATTCGGAGACCGTGTTTCGTGTTATTTCCTTCAACTCAATGTGACATTTGGGTCCAATTGAAGCGGAATGGTTTTCTGGACTGCGTCAGATGCTGCAAACATTGTGACTCAGCCCTGTGACCTTTAGCTTTCTAAAAAATACAAGCTTGATTATGAAACGGATAAAGAAAATCATTTGCATGCGAGGTTAAGCCCAATTGCCCTTTATATACAGTGGGTGGGGGGGGGTGTAAAACACATATCTGTAACCTCCTGATTGTAATGTGTAGCAATCGGAAAAAAAGTGTTACACCTTAAATTAGCACTCCATATTTTAGTGCCATTTCCAACAGTAGGGTGCAGTAATGGCCTCCACAGACAGGGAGTATCTCACTTGTTGTCAGACAGCCTCCTCTCAGCTCTGCATCACTTTTTCCTTCATTTGCATATGATCTTCATTTTTGTAAGAGCTATCATGAAAAAAAAGAAAAAAAAAACAATTTTCCTTTGTTTTCAGCTCAAATGTCTGCACTTCGGAAGTGAAAAGAAATTATTGACAAAAAGAACGCTGCTATGTTTTTTTCCTGCTTTTTCCTGTTTTTTTTTATTATTATTATTAATAGAAGTTAGCAGATGTTGAGCAGTTTTTAATAATTTTTTTGAGTATAAAATCTATTTGACTTATTATTAGGTAAAACAACATCAAAAATCCGAACTAAAGAAAGCTAGAAACTATGGTTAAAATACATAAACTAGCTTTGAAATAGCTAGCTTAGCTTAGCTTAGCAGATAACCAGCTGAGCCAGTTATCTTTTAGTTCGATTTCTGAAAAATATAGGAATAAGAACAAAAAAAATTAAAAGTAGCAAAAACAATTATAGGACAAAAACAGAAGTTAGCCCGTTTAAAGTTTAAACCAACCCATGTTTAAGGAAAGTTTAGTTTACAAATCCACAGACACACAGTGCATACTTAGCATAAATGTTGTGTCTGGAAAATAAAAATTCCAAAATGCTGATTTCACAGATTTTACTAAAGTTAAATTTATCTGAAGGCTAAGGTTCTGACTGCAGCCAAACAGATGTTTCTTTTACGACTAACTTTGAAGCAAAGTTTCGGAGGAAAGAGCTGAAAAAGGCACAAATTTATTCAAACAAAACCTTCACTTGACACGACCTTTCTCCATCACCTCCCAGATTTATTTGAAACGAAACAGTTTGTGCTGATTCTCTCACTTACTTTCTCAACCCCTCCACCCCCCCCACCCCCC
>NC_024314.1:24463901-24465567 GCF_000523025.1 Cynoglossus semilaevis | reverse complement strand
CTGTCCGGGAAGCAATAATCTTGCTTCCTGTAGACTAAACATAAAATTAAAAAAAAGCAATCTGGCTGTGCTGAATGTTTTATAGAAATCTGGAGGAAAAAAAAAGACCTCACATCAGCGACTTTTACAGATAAAAGTGCCACGGCTCGCCACGTCTAAAGACGGATGAAAAAAATGAATATGTCCTTTTTTTTCCCCCACTTTTTTCTTTCTCTGTTCGCCTTTGCATATGTTACAGTAGCTTGATTAACGGCCGGGCCGTCCAAAAGCTAATTATTTTATTGAGTCGGGGGACGAGGTGGGATCTCACCCTGGGGATTTGGCTTTGGCTTTTGCAGCTAAATAAAAGAGGGCCCATCATGCGATGTGTGATTCCTCCCTCCTCCCGGTGCCTGTCCTGCACGGTGACGGCAGGATGAGCTCCAGGTATGGGTGGTCTCATCTCCCCACTATCAATAAGGAGCTTACTCGCCGTACTGGAAATGGGAGGGAATACAATACTGTTGCAATTTGATTTTAAGCCCTACAGGTCAATCTCCTGAACCGCCTTCTTTTTTTTTTTCACACAGTTCCTTTTATCATTATTCTCCCTCCGTCATTCAACTTCCTCTCTCTCTTATTTTACATCTTTATCACTCGAAACGTAAGAAGTGGGATTCTGTTCCTTACAGAACGGCCCCGGTTTGGTTGGTTTGCCGTTTTAGCTGAATATGCAGACTGCAGGATGTCAATTTGAGATCTGTTTAAGACGCGGTGTCCAATCAGAAGATCGCAATCTACCAGTAGATCGTGAAAAGAGTGCCGGTAGATCATGAGCAATAAAAAAGGAAAAATTTAAATATAAGTACACTGGTAACCCAACATATAATGTGCAAATATAATGTACGTGTATGTTCAGTTTATATGAGTAAATATATATATATATATATACAATTGTATTTGTTTTAATGGGGTACAACAAATCACACAAGTATCAATATTGATATCGAAAAAAATCCAAAAAGTAGGTATCGTATCTAATCAATACATTTTGTACCACCCATCACTAATTGATAGGTAGAAAATAGCGGTACATTTCTATAAGTGAATAGTAAATTGTGTAGTATTTTACCCATGAAGTACTGCATGGAAGTCAATACATCTTCCAAGAATAACATCTGACTTAAAAGCTAGCATCTGGTTGTGCTTCATATCTGTGTGTGAACACACCTCCATGCCTTTGGCTCGGTCCCGTAGTGTCACTGTATCTGTAGTATCTGATTGACCTCCGACCCCTGTCAACAAGATGTGGCCCCAGGGCCCGCGAGCTGGGCATGAAAACAAAAGAGTACACCTTTATTGGCCGCTCTCTGTCGACGGAGTGGCGGCGAGGTGGACAACAAATTGGCTCCTTCTGGTCTCCCTACTCCAAATGCTAAGGTTAGGCTTTAATTGTGGCACCTGGGCTGGGAGGCGGCGGAGTTATAGACAAAATAGCGATGATTGTGTCAGCGGACGTGTTGTGAATAGTTCACATAATACCAGTGTATACACTGTGGACACGGAGCCGGCCACCTTTGCTCCTCTCCCCTGTTCTCGCTGAATAAGAATCTGACATAAATTCTGCACATATAAAATTAGTAAATGCCACTGTAGCCGTAGTTAAATATCACACAAACCCCTGGGG
>NC_024314.1:24456637-24463451 GCF_000523025.1 Cynoglossus semilaevis | reverse complement strand
GACTAAAAGAGAAAAGGCGATGGTGGGAGGTTACAAAGAATGAAAAGGGTTGACGGGGGAGGCGGGCAGGAGGGAGTAACACCTGTACGCTCTAAGAAAGGGTGAGCTGGAGTGTTGTGTTGCTGCGACTGTGACAGAATGCTGCTTCCATATACGGAGCTGTCACACTTCACCCCGCCCTTCTCCTCCCCTGCTGCCCTCCTTCCACGCTTCATATAGAAGCTATCACATAAAAACAGTGCGGAGCAGAAACCTCCCCCTCCCCCTCCTCCTCCTCCTCCTCCTCCTCCTCCACCTCCTTCAGCCTCTCATCTGAGGTTAAGTGCAGTCTAATCTCGCCCTAATAAAGTTACTTTGAAGTGAGGAACAGAACTAGCGCTGGACCGGCGGTCGTTCACACACAGCTTATGTTTAGTGAATAAGATCAAGCAGCAAACCTGGCAACCCTGTCTGATACATCGTTGTCTGCCCTTGTTGATGAACTACAGTGATGTTTTCCAGGTTTGAATCTCATTCGTCTTTTGTCGATTGAATTCTATCATTTAAAAACCAGTTTGTTTTTTATTCGAAGCCTACGTCTCGTGATATTCACTTAAAATTCACTTGATTTTGACAATTTCCTTCTTTTCCTCAAACCTATAACCTGCTCCAAGCTCACCCTTTTGATACAGTATTAAACAATACTAAACTATTTTGAAAGTCTCATCAAAAACTAGTCTGACATATATGTAAATTCACTTGCCAAACTGAACTAGTACATTCTAGATTTCTTAAATTTTGACTCACACAAGCAGATAAATAATAATAATAATAATGATAAAATAAAGTTAAAAAAAAAAAATTTAAAAAATGTAAATAATGTAAGAAAAAAATAAGCATTAGCCTCTTGCTAAACGCAGGCTTGGCTTTGTCCTGTTGGTAGAAGGTGTAGCTTAGCATTGTAGTTTGTTACATAGTGTTTCAATCAATAGTTTTGCAAAGAAACAAGTTGCTAAATTAGGTAACACAGAGTAACCAAGGCTTGACCTATGGACTGGTACTGGTCCGCGGACCGGGGATTGGGGGGCCCTGATCTATACAGTCTTCCAGTTACAAGTTTCAGTTGAAGATGTGCACATGAACCTTTCCTATGTGAGATTCTTCTGTTCTGTTCTGTTCAGTTCAAACGTCTTCTTCTGAAACCCAACTGATCCCCGTCTTATTGTTCACTCTGATGAGGGATTAAGAAGCTGACTGCACACAGCCGTACAGCGAAAGAGAGAGAGAGGTTTTTTTTTTAAGTGCCAAGGGTTTCTGCGTTTACAGCCTGGAACTGGCAGCGTGCCAGCGCTCGTTGGGCATGCCCCCCCCCTTCCTCATTAATTTACCAACAGATTGCTGCGGGCTGCTCACAGTTCACCAACAGGGTGTTTACAACAGTTAAGTGATGAACTGAAGGCCATTAAAACCTTAATGTAGCCCACAGTGTTGCAGGGCAAAGACTTGGCCCTGTTTTGTCTGGCATACGCCACACGTCCACAGCTGCGCGTGTCGTCGCCTTAATTGAAAACCCTGGGCCGCAGCCAACACCAACAGCCAAGACGCAACAGGTCTGTGACAGGCAGGCCTGCCACCTACAGTCTGTCTGCTGATGGGCGCGGTTTGAACCAGCAGTGATATATATATATACAGTGTCAAACATATCACATACAGTGTCAAACATACGGCCCGCAGGCCACCGTTTTGGCCACCATTGAATTTAGCAGATTTGAAGTGCCCGCAGGCCACCGTTTTGGCCACCATGTGTGATTGGGAAATTTAATTTAGAATAATAGCAGATTTGAAGAGTGTGATCAATTGGCTTGAAAAGAAAAACAAACAAATTACACAGTGATTTCCAGATATTGGTTCATTTATAGAAACAAAGTGTGATTAACTGTATGAACTTTATTATTGTTACGGCATCCTTCTTGGCCTAGTGCAGCCAAATGTGGTAGTAATTCACAGAGTAAATGTTTTCGCGCTCACTGGCATCCACACCATATGTTTTCGATGTCTTTTGTCCAAAAAATCAGAAAAAGCCAGAGTCTCTTTTTCTCTTTTTTTTTTTCTTAAAGAACCATGGGAAATGATTCCAATCCGTTTAATGCCCAACAACACAAAAATGGCATTTGTTTGACCATATGGAAGCCTTTAAATGTCATGTTGTTGATATACAGAATCTATAACAAATGATAATGGTTAGCAGCTGCGGCGCGGATGGGGCGCGGTGTCAGACGATGGCTTGATGGCTTCAGCATGGCCAGTGCCAGGTTGGACCGTGGCTCCCTGCACCACAGTGCCTGTCTTGATGTGAAATTTATGACTTCTTTATTCTGTCCAGTTACAGTCAACTGCCAGATGTATTTAGATTTGACAGATTTTTTTTTTAAGTGCTGTAGGGAGGTGAATACAGAGCTGGGAACCTAAGGAGAAAAAAAAAGAAAAATAATAAAAAATATATATTCAATTTAGTCCAGATATAAAACTGATAATTAAAGTGAGCAATATCTTGGAGAAAGAAAAAAAAGTTACCTAATGAAGACAGTGTCACATTGATCAGTCTCCTTTAGCTTGTTTCCCTCTGTCATGATATTGATTGGTTCTTGCATATCCGAGCACGGACAAATTGATTGTGCTGATTCTTGACACGTTGACAGCCCTGATTGTATCTGCCAGTGTGTGACTGGATCACATCAAAACACTAATGACTGCCTACATGAGACACAGTAGCTAGCTGCTCTAATGACTGTTGATTCCTATACATATGATACAGTAAAAATATATATATATATATATATATATATATATATACTGTATACTCTTATGTGATGTGACAACTGCTTTAGCTTTTTATCACCATCGTAACAAAGAAAACTGACAAACAGGCATTGTCTTTTGTCAATCATCTCCATGAAGACGGAGGTCAAAACAAAAGACACCGTATCGCCCGTCCCCTCTCGGAAAGGTGATACGGCATCAGTGACCACCGAAACATGTCTGCGAAGCGTTGACAAATTGCAAATGGTCGACTTTTCTGAGAGGGTCCAATTTGTCGTCTCCAATAAAGGCCATTGATGCTCAGCGGCCCGGGCCCGTCGCCCAATAGCTGGTTAGAGCCAAACTGATTGCATGTAATGTGTGACAGCTGTCGGAGGTCCACATGAATTGAGTCAACTTCTAAGTGTCATGCCAAGTTTCAGTACATCAATATGTATAAGGGGGAACACAGGGGCCGAGAGGGCAAAAGGAGAGCGAGAGCCGGGGAGGCTGCTTTACAACAAAATGCACCGCCGCCTGTTGTGGTAACAGGCGGCGCCCATCTGGCACTGCTTTGGGTCTCGTCCCCCACCCCCACCCCCCGGCTCCATGTGTAGACAGAGGGTTCGGCAAGGAGCGGAGAGAGTGGTCCTGTGTGGGGACGGAGGTGTAGGGTGAGGGGTGTGTACGTGGGGCTTTGAGCAGACAGTTGGGTGGGAGAGCGTCTGGGTCAAGAGGCTTTAACTCCATGGACCGACTACCTCAGAGGCCGGGGCATTGACAAATGGGATAATGTGGTTGTAGTGGCGCTAAGACGAGTGGTAATGGGTGGTAAGTATAAAGTGTGTGTCTGTGTGTGTGTGTGTGTGTGTGTGTATGCGAAAACAATGTGTGGGTTATGTGAAGCCAGCACATTGTTATAAATACCAATATGTGCTGGTATTTACATACACATATATGTTGTCATATATACACATATTCAATTATATTTATATATTTCACATAAATATGTATACAAATATATTTATATATTTCACATAAATATATATACAAATATATTTATATGTTGTATAAATATATATACAAATATATTCATATATGTCATATAAATATATATATTTATACAAATATATTTATATATGCCATGTAAATATATATATGTACAAATATATTTATATATGCCATGTAAATATATTTATACAACAATACGAGGACTGACTGCTAAAGTAGGCGACAGCTATTACTAGAAACGCATCACTCTTTAGAATTAGCTTTATTAAGATTGTTTCATTTGATTAAAGAAACGCTAATATGTCGCTAAATGCTACACGTTTGGCCAAAACTCTTGTAACCGTTGGTTTTTCCCTGGACTGTCCTCCTGCCCCGGCTGTGTCTTTTTTAGCGGGTTTTCGGAGCTCACTTGTCACTGATAAAACAGCCATTAGCCGTCTCTGTTTGTTTGATTTCCTCTATTGATCAAAGCAAATCCCCAATCAAACAAGCTTTATCGATGAACCAACACAACCTCCCAGTCCCTGGATAAACGCCGCACTCCGTGTCACGCCGGAAGTCACTGTCAGGGGGCAGCGACATCAATCAGTTCTGCCAAAGTCTCCTCGTTTTAAATCAGAGCTGTAGTTTCCCCATAAGAGACTTGTAGGTTCTGCCAAAGTCTCCTCGTTTTAAATTTTCCCATAAGAGACTTGTAAAGGAATTATCTTTGACAGCACGGAAATGTGATTAGATACCAAACTGTTGGAGCTGCTGTCTTTTACGTACAATATTTATCCTATTGATTTCTTTTGATTAAAAATCCTAGCAGTCAGCATTGGCTTGTCACCGCTGAAATCTTCACATTTCTCCTTCTTTTGTGAGGGATTTGTGTCATCTGGATAAATATTTCAGAGTCTGCTAATTCATTTATGACAGACTGAGGGTTGGTACCAAGTGGGGAAAGAAAAATACTTTCACACTGAACTGAGAAGAACAGCTATTGTGTTGCTGTTGATGATTTAATTTGCTGTAGTTGTTTGTCAACCAGGCAGCGCAAAGTGACAACACGAGAGAGAGTGGGAGCAAAAATGAGAGAATGTGTTAAATTATACAACAAATTACACAACATCTGTGCCAGAAGAACAGAACTGAGTATCTATTATTTAAACAAACATCTTGTTAGAGGAAGAGTAAGCAGTTTGTTTACTAAATACGTGTTCTGGGGAGGGGGCGAGGGGGGGTTTCATGAGAACGCAGCGGTTGCATAATTCAAGGAAGCAGATGTTGTTTGTTCATACAGCTGAAGCATTGTTAAAATGTTGTGGTGTCAGACACATCCCCGCGCATTAAAAATAAACCACTACAACACAGAAAACACTGCTGCTTTCCAGTCGCTTATTCAGAATCTCTCTGGCGCATAAATATTGCAAACGGTAAACTCGCTGGCGCGCCGGAGAGTTGATGTGTTTGTACGGTGGTGTGTACACGTCTGCGGGTCAACGGGGTTTTTCTATATGTTTCACAAGCAAAACACGGCAGAAAAAAAAATTTAAATCACAAATCCTTCATTTAATGTTTACATTTCAAATTTAAGTAAATACATAAATGGCAAACAAAATAACAAACATGGGAAATATATACAATACGGGAACATATATTATATATGTATATATAAAACATGTAGTGAAAAATATAATGTTAATACAAATGTAAATATATGATAAATATATATAAACATATATGGGATGTTCAGTTTATATGAGTAAATATATATTTAACGTATTCAGTATAAGTAGATCAGGTCATTTGAATAGTAGCTCCCACTCCAAAAGAGTGTGTGCGCAACTGACTTAGAACTTCTAGGAAAGGAAACTACTTAAAACTCTATTGCCCAGAAATGCAGCCCTAAACTATAACGTAGCCAGACATTACTATGCTGCTTTGCTCTTCGGTCTATTCTCTGTCTAATTTTGCATGTGAGTGAATCTGAGCGTCAGGAATCAACACTCACAAACACGTTCTCACACTACCCAGCTCTGCTCAGCACTGCCTTAAGATTGCACCCCACTCTGGTGAAACCTCTTGTTTCACTGTGTAAATGTAATAATGCACATGTATTCAAATAATAAAATGTGTTTCCCTTTGTTTGAGACATTATACTTCAAAAAAAAATGTACTTGAGAAAAAGAAAAGTATTGGAGTAAAATAAAATACCATTAGCTTACGGCTTGAGCATACACCTGTACATGTATGTGCCTGTCTCTGAAAAAAGACAATTTTTGTGTTTCTTCTTTTTACCCCCTCCCTCTCCCCCCCCCCATGACATTCTTACTCACTTCCTTCCTCCCTGGGTTCTTCCTACCTTCCTTTACTCCCCCTACTCCCACCCAATATTAATCCTCATTTTAAACGCCGGCTCTGGTAGCAGATCAGGTCAGGTGAAAGATTGTCTTCTCCCTTTGCCTTCGGGGTATCTCAAGCTCCATTTAATCCAAATGCCAATTTGTAGCACACAAATAGGAAGAGGCTGGAGTCTGCTGCCTGGTTGGATGGCTTGTTTGGGCATTTTGTGCACAGATAGTACAAAGGTGTGTATCTGCATATGCGCGCGCACGTGTGTGTGTGTGTGTGTGTGTGTTATTGCCATATGAGGGTTTACGCTGGGCCGTCTCTGCTTGGTGCATCTATAATTGGAGAGCAGGGAGCGTCCGGAGGTGTGGGGTTGTCAGTCACTGTTTAGGTTGCCCCAGGGCCTCTGGCACTCCTGTGGGTATCAAAGTGGTGCTAATTAAATGTGGGTCCCGCCGTACGGCCCTCCACATCACGGGTCCAGTGGAGAGCCCCCACTCGGCTGTCCTCTCCGTGCCTTTGAGAATCCGCCGCTTGCACTAATTACCCATTGTCCAATTGCCTCGCTCCTTCTCGTACTCATTCAACACACATGCATACACAGATGCACACATATCATTTGCCATCCCTCTGCCAGCACCCTCTCCCCACCCCTCCCCCCTCCAGCTCACCCATACATCTACAACTCTCTTTT
>NC_024314.1:24425973-24450645 GCF_000523025.1 Cynoglossus semilaevis | reverse complement strand
ATATTTATGATTTTATATTTTCCCAGCCCACTCTCTCTGTCTTTGGCTTGGCGGGCTAATTAATCTTATGGAAATCTCCTCCAGCCAAGGTTGGCCTCCGCTGTTTGTAATTTGATTTGGGGATGATAAAAGTGAAAGCAGGGTTCTGGTGCGGTGAGGGAACAGTGTCATTTCTGTGTCCTCCCGCCCGTCCCCCTACACATCCCAACACTCGGGAGACGCATGGGGGCTATCAATCTTTCCCACGTGCCCAGCAAACTGATATCCCAGAAAATTAACTTCAATTAATAACAGAATTCCCCCGATGCTGCTGTGGAGGCAAGCCGGCGCTTTGAAGGAGAACCTTCAAAGATGTCTCTCTGAAAGTCTTTTATAGGCCGGCTGGGAAGGGAGGTTGGGGGGACGGGGGAGAGGGGGACGGAGAGGGGGACGCGGGGGGGTTCTGTTCATTGCTATCAGCCACCATTTGAACACTGACTGTTTTTTTTCTTTTTGTCTCTAGTTTTGGACATTTAAATAAAACCACTGTCAACACCAAAAACTGGTGAGACTCCCTTTGGCTGGAACAGCAAAAACAAAACGACTGCTCAGTAGGAAACTGCACATTACATCTTTGTTAGCCGTTAGCAAGTTAGCCGTCAAGAACGCATCACGACTTACAACGTGTAAGTTCTGTACATTCCACTAGTGTGTTGTATTTTTATTGTCTTACAGTTGAGATTCGGTGCCACATGGTGGCCAAATTGTTTAGCACGATTGCGTCAACGTCACCCTGGTGTTTTTGTATAGAGTTTCTACTTGTCTGACTCTTTCTTCTTCCATAACTCTGGTTTACTCCCAAAGTTAAGTTAAGGTTTAGCATTTTTTTGCATTTCTAAGGTAGCCAGGTAGACATGGTATGTCTCTGGATAGTTCCAAAAACAACTAGAGAAACACTAATAATACGTATTACTACTTACTAATTAGCAGGTCAAAGGTCAGGGGTCAAAATGTGCACTTGGAGTCGAGGAGTGTTAGTGTTGACTTTGAAAATCAACCTAAAAAATGGTCTATTTTCACTTTGATTTTTATATTTCATGTACGTTTTTCTCCCCATTTTTTTTTTCAACATGTGTTCCCGCTTTAATCCCAATTTTAATTCAGTTCAATATTTTTCTCTATATTGAAGAGTGGGATTGAATTCTGAGCAGAGATTGTCCTTGCCCAGACGGTCTCTCTCTCTCGTGCTCGTTGCGTCCTCACACGCCCCGGCTTTGACATCAATTCCCAGCGCGGCGGCCTCACTTTAAGTGGCGCGCACACAACAAATACACCATGCTTATCGAATCACTTTCCCCCTGCTTCCCCTACAATAAAACACAATTCTGTTTTCTTCACGCTTCCTCCTGTGAGTGCTTGTACTCCATGGCGGTCACTTCTGGGGAGAGAGAGAGAGAGAGAGAGACTATCTCGCTGCTTATTTATTTGTGCCTGTTTCCTCGCCTGTCAGGATAAAGAGGGCAACACGGAGCAAGTCTGAGAACATAATTTCACTCCGAGTGCCTTAGCCCCAAGCACTGACTACAAGCACACACACACACACAGCAGGGCATGCATGCTGTATACACACTCCACCACACAGCAACATAGACTGAGTGGCTGTTGACCTGCTGAATAATGCTTTTCAACCGGTGAAGCATTGTGTGTGTGTGTGTGTGTGTGTGTGTGTGTGTGACAGAAAAGCTGGTTAGCAGCTTAGTTCTCCCCCTGACTCCTGTTAAAGGCTAAAGGGATCCATGTCAACAACAAGCAATAAAAAAGATCCCTCACCCAGACAGAGAGAGAGAGAGAGAGAGTGAGAGAGAGAGAGAGTGAGAGAGAGAGTGAGTGAGAGAGACGGGAGGCGAGCGTGCAGCACACAAACCCTAAATGATGCACAACCACATAAACACTCGCAGACATAACAGACTTGGCACGTCTGGAATAAAATATAGATAGAGGTGAGAGTGTTTGAAGGGTCTATTAGCGCCGGCGGTCGGGGAGTGATGGGGTGGGATCAGTGTCACTCCTCCGCCCGCCTCAGCTCGGCTCCGCTGCTCGCTGCGGGGAGTTTGGAGAGCTGCCAGCTGCCTGTTTACAAGCCAGACGCCGCGTTTTTTGATTGTGGGCTGCTACCACTTGATAGCAGTCAAATCCCCCCGCAATGAAAAATAAAGCAGAGGGGCTTCCTCTGAAGTGGAGCAGGCCAGGAGCGCTGGGCTCAGCACAGGAGGCTGCAGCGGAGCTGCTGAGTCAGTGCCTTTGGCTCCAGGGATGACTGGCTGCACTGATGATTTAACGGCTTGCTGACTGCTCGACTGACTGACTGGCTGCCTGGCTGCTGGAGGGCTTTGTTAGTTTACTAGGGTTAGTCAACATTTAGGTACAAGGATGAGGCAGATAAAAAAAAAAAACAGTCTTTACTTTTGGAAATGATACGATCTTTATCACCGTAACTCATTGTTTCCATCTAAGAATTTTACAACAAGATTTTCCATTTTTAACCAGTACAGTGAGTGAAGTGTATCAGTTCCTACAACTTTATGTTTTTTATTTATTGCTGTGTTGTTCAACCTCAAGGTCGTGACCCCAAATGGGGTTGCCTAGAATTCAAATAAGGTTACCTGATATGTAATTGATAAAAATAAAAAAAAATTTCAACAAAAGATATGTAATTGATAAAAATAAAAAAAATTCAACAAAAAAAATTTAGTTGGATTTTTTTTTTTTCAATTACAAAATTATGAATTGTTTTCAAAGCCACCACAGACAATCTGGCGCAACTTGATTGATGGCTGCGATCATGTGACCGAAAAGGTCTAAATTTGTGGTCAAAATGGGTTCGCGAGCTAAAATCAGGTCAGGATCCACTGATCAACACACTGTCCCAGGTTCTGTGGTATAGGTGGGATTAACCAAACTGGGTTGATCCGACCCTGGGCTGGGTTTTATAGACCGGTCCACATGGGTCTTCAACTGCTGCTGTACTTCCTGGGTGTTTTTGAACAGAGGTAGACAGAAGGGTACACCTGTATATTCAGTGATTTAGTTCAAGAGAAATTATTATTATTAATTGTTGAATCATCAGTGGAAGATGAAACCCAATAATGTTTCGGGTTTTTTTCTAAATTATTAATTGTTGAATCATCAGTGGAAAATGAAATGTTTCTTTTTTTTTTCCTCACCCCTTTTACATAATCCCTCCCCAAATCCCTGAACTCCCCTGTAGAGACTGCACGTGACTGAGGCGCTCTGTTGTTCAACATACATGAATCCTTTTTTGTTTTTTTTTCCCCACATGAAAGAGTTGTTTTTCAGAAAAAAAACTAAAATCCCAGGAATCCGTTGTGTTTACAAAATCACAAATTATGCAGCGTGTTAGTATTCATGAAGCCTTCCGTCCTACTGTACATGCAAGCTGTGACGATTGTACCAAATACAAACTTCCCACAGGCGGAACAGTGGGTGGTTAATCAAACATCATCCAAATTATTAATCACTCATTTGATCTGAACCTTATCTGAGAGCGACGCGCTCGTAATCAGATAAACACAGATCAAGGGCGTTTATTAAAAGGGAATTCTAATTAATTTCTGACCTGGTGATTTTTGCGCAGCTCAATCTCCAACTGTTAACCATGAAAAGAAAATGGATGCAGCTGTGCATCCTTCTTTTTGTAGGATCCAGCTTTCATATAGATCTGGGTCAAATCCCATTCTGCTTAGTCATCTGTGTAGTGCACGGGTGTCAAACTCAGGCCCGCGGGCCAAATCTGGCTCCCTGGTGGAGTTGCCCGGACTTCTGGGATCAGAATGAATAATTATTTAACAATGTTGATATGATATTCTAATTTTTGATTTGCTCCCCTATGGGGGGAGGGGGGGGGGGCTGTCCTACCAACCCACCCCCTCCATTTACCCCCCTCCATACAGCTAACAGATAAGTCATTACACTTCCTAAAACTAAACCATTGTTGTTATTAAAAATTAAGCTCAACAAACAATTTTTTTTTTAGTGAAGAAACGTTTCGATCAAGCATTTTATAGAAGCTCAAGTTGAGGAATGTGTTTCTCAAATAGTGGGTTGTGACCCAAACGTGGATCATCAGAGTCCTTGGACCTGGTCATTTATTTCTCTGCTGTCGCCCCGTTGCCTTATTTGAATTCAAAATACATATTTTTCCCCTTTTTACTTCCATGATATTAAGATGTATTTGGACAAATAAGTGCCTGGTAGAACAGACCCCCGACATCGGATACAGTCATCATTCATAATCCTAATATTTCTGGCTCAGAGCTGCAGGTGGAGTCCAGCGAGCTAAAGGGAACCAGCTGAGTGAATATGTGGCTGCACAGGCCTCTGTGGAAGAACAGTGCAACATTCTTCTCCTTCTTCTTTTTTTCTTTTCTCTCTTCCTTTTTCTTCTTCTGTTTTCTCGTGCCTATGTATATTGTAGCATTAATCATTTTCTGCAGGCTGAATGTCACAGAGCCTGCCTGCTAGCCCTGAATAAACACTGTCATCCCTCTGCAGGAATAACCTTCACATACTGCTACTGCCATATGTACTGTGTGTGTATAGATATATATATGTGTGTGTGTGTGTGAGTCCTCACTAAAGGTTGGGGGGGGCATGTAAATAAATGAACAGTACTGTATGTGTGACAGACACGTCTCTACACCGTCCTCGCCGCAGCACTGTGTTGTGTTTGATTAGGCCGCGGCGAAGGTAAAATAAGACCACCTTTGATCACACACACTCACACACTCACACACTCACACACTCACTTTTTATCTCCCCATCCCAGTGTCCCCCACTTCTTTTGTCTCCCCTCACCAGGACTTTATCCCTCGTTTGTTTTCATTAGTCTGATCGCTTCAACGTCTCTCTGACCTTCTGCCATCCTCGTCACTTTTGCCTCATCCCTGTCTTCTCACCCCCGTTTCTCCCCCCTACTCAACACCCTCAAACACACACACACACACACTCACAAAGAGTTCTGAGGGCAGTAAAGACTCACTGTGGAGGAGATCATTCTTCCACATTTGTTATTCCTTCTCTGGCAGTCCCTGTGTCTGTTTGTGTAATTTTTTAAAAAAATTAGATTTTCTTTTATGGTTGTGATCTTTTTTTTTTTTCACCATTTCCTTTCATTTAATTTTGATTAAATATAATTTCAAGATGTCTCCTTTAAGGAGCCGTCTTCAGTGACTGTGTGTAGGGTTTAGAAAAGGGAAGTTGGAAGGACGGGGCAGAGGAAGGAGACGTGCCGCTGTGTTAGCCGTGACCTTCAGCGGTGATTAGGGACAATTAAGTCCTGAATGGCAGTTTGAACCGTGAAGCCACTGGGGTAGAGAAATGAAGTGCGGAGACAAGAGTGATGATACTTTGCCCCCGTCGCCACAGTGTGGCCACGAAGGCACACGCACACACACGTCACACACACACGTCACAACTGTTAAATGCTTTATTTGCTGCCTGTCGTTCAAATCCGTATTTCTAAGCAGCCGACTGTGATGAAGACGTTGTTGCGTTGGGGGATGGAGGGTTGATTAATATTAATTTGAGGACTGATTGAAGACAACACTCGTGTGAAGTGGCTCATGATGATGTCTCCCGAGCAACTGCCATGCACCGCTCCCGCCCTTGGAGAGGAAGGGAGGAGAGAGGGGAGGATCCTTGAGCATCAGGAATAGACTGTCGTCCATTATTCTGCCCGTCCACAACTCGTTTTTTTTTTCCATTTATTTCGACTCACTGAATTTATAAAGGACAGTACCGTTAGGTTGATTTAGCTGTTAGCAAGCAAGCTTGAAATTAGCTACATGTAAAATTCAATGTTATTTTAATTTTTTTTTAAACTTCTCCATGCTAATCTGGACAGCTTTGATCTTTTTACAAATAGAGAGTCAATGAAGACAGGCTAATGGGCTGCAGGTGGCTCACGAGCCACAGGTTGCACATCTGAAATCCAGTCTGATGTTTTGTGGTGGAAACCAGTGTTGGACTAGTGGATCTAGTCGCAGGTTTGTCAGTCAGATACGGTGATCACCTGTTCTCTGTGGATGACCTTCTAATCTGAGCGGACGAACCTGTTTTTCCTTCGGCATGGCAAACTTTAAACTTGACAGAATCACCAGAGGAGTTAAAGTAAGGTTTTTGGTGAAATTTCACGCTTCGTTAGAGTGTACCGGGAGATAACAGGTTTAAAGATCCACAGCGCTCCGAGGTCAGATGTGGAATCCTGGAGATTAAGGTTTATTTTTCCAGGTTATACTAAAGACGGGGCTTTTTTAGTGTAAAAGGTAAGGCCAGAGGGGTCAGACTGGAGAAAGTGGACATCGAAGACCACCTTTGGGTGTTTGGTATAAAAAATTAAGGAGCACAAAAACACCCGTAGCGGTGCTTTAGAGCAGGGACTCTTAATGAACAGAGCCGAAGGTTAAAAAAAAAAAATCAGCAGATACAGAACTAGGTTCAACCAGTTCAACCGTCCGAGAATGTGAGCACGAAGTTTGTAAGGACGTTTTGTGGTATTTCTGTTTTTGAGAACTGAAACATGCAAGTCAGCACGGCTGCAACTTCTGCCAGGATCTGCCTTCATGTTGGGTCCCGTGGGCTTATTGCCCAGAGGAAACAATGGCGAAATTATAAGGAGTCGCCCCTTTTTTCAGCGTGACAAAAATAGAGTTTCTTTGTTTCTAGCAAATAAGAAAAACCAAGAAGGCGACCTGTTTTTTTTTTTTCTTTTTTTCCTTAGTCCACTTTGTTCACGACCTGTGTATTCCTCAGCAACTCAGACTTGGTGTGTACTTTATAAGTGGATCATGTACACCACGGGTTGTCACATAGTACAGAAATGGTCACGTTTGGCTAATGAAGCGTGGAATTCGTTGCTCGACACTGAGGCAAAGTTAGCAGCTCCTGTGAACGTTGGCTCCGTCTTTTTTTAGTTTCCTCTCGTGATTTCCAGAGATGCTATGTTTTGCATAGATTTGTATCCAGGTTGTTAGCATTCCGACGTCTTACTCGGAGGAGGTGAAGTGGCTGCTAAGAGGCAGCAGAAAGGCGAGGAGGTGTTGCAGCATCCATCAGGGGCTGACATTTATTTTGGCTTGGACAGCTGATGTTATTAACTTTTAGACGTTCCTGTTCGTGGCTGCTTCTGCTGGCAGGTGCGCCAAGGAAAACAAGCCGTAACTACCTGCCCTCCCTGTTACCTTTTTTAAACACATCCACACTAATTTGCACACACACACATTCTTCTTTGGTTCCTTCACTCTTTACCTTCACTCTGCCCTTACTCTCACTTTCCTAACCACGGCTCACTGGCTGAGTGCAGAGCTGTTGTCAGTCTCAACCAACTTTAACCCCTCCCCCCGGAGCGGTGTTTGGTCACTCAGACCAAGTTAGCCCCCCCCCCCCCCCCCCCAAACACAGAGCTACCCCTCAGGTTACGAGACTTTAGCTAAAGTCATCGACCGAGTAAACAAACTGATTCATTCACCAACATATGGATCTGTGTTAGCATTGGATTAGTTTCCAGTTGATCAGATCGCTGTTAGCTGCTAGCATAACCAGAACGGCTTCAGAAGTACCGACACTAATACTGTTCATGGACGTGTTTTTTTAAACTTCACAACCTGAGACTCCTCTGAGGTTCGGCTGTGAACTGATCCGACTCCTCCCCCTACTGGTTGCTTGTCGTTCTACTAGGTTTTACTGAAAGGAGACGAGTTTGATTCCTGTACTGGCTCTGGTTCTTGCTGTTCACGTTCTCCTATAAAACCACTGACCAAGAGCAAAACAGATGGAAAAAAGAAAAAATAGCGACAGTGGGCAGTGTTCCTGCTGCACGCTAACACACTTTAGCATAGCATATAAGTGTATAAAAGAGGTTAAATTTGCGTGTTTGTTCTTTGTTTTCAGGGTTTGGTTCAAACTCTCTCTGGGTTCCTCGTCAGTTCCACACCTTGTCGGCAGTTGTTGACTTTTCCTTCAAATAGAGCCTGATGTCGACCGTGTTTCTTCACAGTTTCACGGTCATCACAGGTGTTCTTTGTAAACCGACCGTTGTTCAGCAGAATAATCTTTAATAATGAATAATGATGCCTGAGCTCTGTTTTGTTTATTTGCTGGCCTGGAAACAGGATCTGGCTTATTTTGCGAGAGAGTCTGATAGGAGGCAGATACGAGGTTATAATGGTTGGCAGATGCACCGGCCCCTGCGCTGGGCTACACAGCAAGCGAGGTGTTTGTTTGTACAAGCTGATTTCTCAGACTAAACGGGTGTCGCGTCCTACCAGCTGCTTTGGATCAAAACAATCAGCCAGAGAAAGCAAAAAAAAAAAAAAAAACAGGGCCTCCATCCACCTGGCAAAACAAGATGGGACCTGGTCGTGAGAGGGAGTCGAACATCTCCGCTAATAAACGAGCCGTTTGCTGAGATGACACATCTGACACATCCGTGCTGTTGTCTCAGCTGTAAGTTTAGGGCGGAATACTGGAAAGGAGAGGTCGCCGAATTTGAAATAAGAAAAAGTAAAAGACAAAAAAAAAAAAAAATCAGTGACATGAGCGCCTGCTTTGTCTTCAGACGGGGGTCAGACTGAAGTGATGGGTACAAAAAAAGAAAACAACACTATATTTAGTTTTTAGTAGTGGTGAGCAGACGGAGCCTCCGTCACCTCCTCTTGTTTTCCCTCTGTCTGTCTATTTTGATACACACATCAGGCCACGGCGATGACAGCCGTCGTCCCTCACAGATATTTTCCCCCACGCGCTCTTTTAGGCATTTGGTTCACATTAAACGTTGCTCTTATCGTGCTCCAGTGTGCATCGATGTTTTTCCTGTCACGCACCGGCGGCCGTGGTCAGACGCCATCAATTCCGCATCGTTGAGTCCAACACGCCCCCCCCCGCCCAACCCAAAAACACACTAAATCACGTTAGTTATTCAGGTAAACAAGTGAAGAACGACACCCCAGAGAACTGTTGACTTCGCTCAGCAACGGCACAGTGACAAAGGAAAACACGGGGAAATGTGCGCGTTTAATGGCACGTCATATGTTAATTTTAACGACCGCTGCACAGGTGCTTTTAAAGCTGGGGGGCTGTGAGAGAAAGAAGAAAAGAAAAAGTTAATGCTTTTAGGCGCTCCAACAAACTCAAGAGAGAGTTTGGAAAGAGGGCGGGAAGGGAAGTGAGGAAGAGGACCAGCACAAGAGCTTGAATGAGTTCTGTGTTCCAACAGGTTTGTGCGGCGCGAGGAAACCTGCTGGTCTCAGTGGTCAGCAGGACGCTGCCCCGGGGACTACTGAGGAAATGTCCTCATTTTCTGTTTTTGGAAGCACACCTCTGTGTGTGTGTGTGTGTGTGTGTGGTTTCAAGGTCAAAGTGCAGTTTGGGTTTCATTGACAGAAAGTCTTTTCTCACTTGTGTCCATTGACTGTAAGTGCTTTATAATTCTGAGAATCAAACGATGTAATGACCTCATTTAATTATTATTATTTTATTTATTGACATTTTTTTGACTCCCAGGTTTTTATCTGTCATTTAGCCCTAAGTCGTTTGTTTGTTTTTACACCTATAAATAAACCTGGGTAAAATTTCAGATTCTGTTTGAAACTCTTTTTGAGAATGATACCGGTGTGCACCAGCAGGTGGTAGTATAAGTGCAGATTAACATATAGGTGCGCTTTGGCCATGAAGGAAAGGCAAAGTCAGGCTGTTAGCTTGTTAGCATGCTAGTTTAAATTTTTACAGAAAATGTATTCAGCAACACACAAAACAAAACAAAAATGTTATCAGTGAAACACGTAACATTATTGGAACTTTATATAAGTCGGTCCTCAGTGAAACACGTAACATTATTGGAACCTTATATAAGTCGGTCTTTTTGTTTGTTTGTTTGTTTTTTTAGAAGTTTTAGAAGGCTTAGCAAACGAGCATTGAGAGCTAGGTGTTCGCAAAACCCAGCACTTATTGATGAAGTTTGCAGTAAGCAGAAGCATGTCTAGTATATATTAGAACTCTTTTTTTTTCTCCAGCACTTATTGATGAAGTTTGCAGTAGCATGTCGTAGTATATATTAGAACTCTTTTTTTTCTTTTTTTTTCCAAAACTTTGACAGCCCAATAATAATACACATGCATCACACTGGAGTTAAATGAACTCATTTTCTGGGATTTTTTTTTCTGTCTTTCTTCCTTTACTGCAGTTTAATTAAAGTCATTAACCTTTTTGACCTTATTGCTGTCGTTTCACTTAAGTATTTTCTCGCATTCAAAAGAATTTTGTCGTTATAATATTCATAGTTTTTTTTTTATCCCTTCACATTTCACGTAAACAACCTGCAGTGAGTGAATCGTCCGCGCCTGTTTTCCCGCTGCCTCTCCAGCAGCGGCGTGTTCCTCGTCTCGCTCGTGATGAACACGTGGCGTCAAGTAGTATCAATCTTTTAAAACCCATAAGGACGGCGTGGCTTCGCTCCAATATCTGCTCCTTTATCGGCTGCCTGTTACTGCCGCTGCCACTTCATAAATAAAGCCATTACCGCCGCACAGAGGCCGCCACGTCCCCGTACACAAACACGCTGACACACACACACAGACACACACACACACTCGGGGCAGGTACTCTGTCTTGTGTCGCTGGGGAGCTTTAACCCTGACCAGCTTAGTTCAGAGGCAAGGGGCTTTATGGGACGTCGGGGAGCAGCTCCAGGAAGTAAATAGAATATCCGTCGGTGTCTGTCCCAATCTGAGATAAAGCCGCCAAAATCTCAGTTGGTTTTCACTCTGACAGAGGTGTGTGTGAAGGCACATGAATGTGTACCTATCACACACACACACACACACACACACTGTATGCTTTCAACATGTTGGTGGAGGAAGAAAAAAAAACTAAAGTCAAACCCACATCCACGGAGCGGTGTGTCTGTGAGCTGATCCCAGAGCAGCTGAGGGTTTAATGCTGACACTAAAGAATGTGTTCATCTGTGAGTGAAGGGCCTCTCACTGCTGTCGGCTGTCTCGCCCATGGACTGACTGACTGACTACTGACTGACTGACTGACTGACTGACGTGTAGTGTGGGGGGGGTTCGACTGGGATCCCACAGGGCCGAGAGCCGACGTCTTTCCCTCGTCGTTTTGGCAAAATATTTCTCCAGATTTCAGGGTGGGCCCTGAGTTTAGAAAAACGCTGTGTCGACAGTGAAGGATTCAAAGTGAGTCCAGACCGTGGACTTGGTCTCAGTGTTGTCCGCAAACCCACTTCATCCTGACGAATGACTCTTTTTACTGTTTCAGTCACTGGAGCGAATTCTTTCATAGTTCTAGTCAGTAAGTGTGTCAGTATCTGCTGACCGATGCCGTCCAGTCTCCCTCTACGTTCAGATGCTACGGTCATATCACGATCGTTATGTGTCTGGTTGTTGCCTGGTGTTTGTTTCTGTCTTTGTGATATGAACGATAGAACCCTAGAAGTTTAGGAACGTCTGGAAAACACCGGACGTCCAACGTCCTGAACGGACCTGTCGGTTTCAGAGCTGATATCACCTCACGCCGCTCTTCATGTTTTCACCTGCCGCTCACTGACAACACCAACTTAAATCTGCTGTTTGGATCCCAGACTTGAAGTTCTTGGAGTTCACTGGAAGAACTTGCTGAGACTGGGCACCAAACAGATAGTGATTGGACAAATCAGAGGAAAAGGGAAAATAGAAAAACAGAGGTCTTATTATTGGAGGGGGAAAGAAGGAGATGACAGGTACTGGGCGAGGTGGGCTCCACGTGCCCCCGAACATCAGCCAAGATGAAACACAGGCTGCATTGACAGAGACGGGGTGAAAAAAAAATCCGATTTTGGACTCTTCATAAAATCAATTTGGTTTGACACCGGGTAAGATCTAAATATTTATCTTTCTGTCTGTGCTGTTAGCTCACACGGCTCTGGAAGTACTTTTACAAGTCACTGATAATATTTATAGTTTATACATACGAGCTCGCGGCACAGTCACAAGTGCTTTAGCTTTCCTCCGTGACATTGCTTTTCACACAGCGCAGGCATGATTGAATTCTACTCCGCACCTCGACGTTTTCTCATCTACGTGGCTCGAACCTCGCGTGAACCAAAAGGGCCGGGCCTACACACACACAAACACACACACACACAACACACACACACACACAACACTCACACACACACAACACTCACACATATCACATTATACGGCAACAGCCGCGGCCTCAAAGTGGATCATTATTTACTAAACAGGTTGCCTAACAAGAAAAGACTGATTCCCCTGCAGGCTCGTAGAAAAACGCTGAAAGCATGGCGGTGGAGCAATATCCATCATAATTGATGTGTTGCAAAGCAGATTACACACATTAGCGCACACTGTTCTAGCAATGACAGCTCCGACTGAACATGACAAATTCCATAATATGGAAGAAAAGGGAGGTTTTTTTTCCCCACTCTATCTGGGTATTAAACAGCACGGCAGCTAACAAAGAGCCATTTGCATTTTTAGCCATTTGCATTTTTTATTTTATTTTTTTTTTACAGTGTGTGAATGTGGATATATCTGTGTGTGTGTGTGTGTTAATGTGTGTGTGTGTGTGTGTTAATGTGTGTGTGTGTGTGTTGTGTGTGTGTGTGTGTTAATGTGTGTGTGTGTGTGTTGTGTGTGTGTGTGTGTGTTAATGTGTGTGTGTGTGTGTTAATGTGTGTGTGTGTGTGTTAATGTGTGTGTGTGTGTGTGAATCTCCTGCTCCTCTCACCTACCTGTACAGAGAGCCGCGTCGTTATTTACTGAACGCAGCACAACAGATAAGGCCATTGAAAAGGCTGTAGCTCATTCATGGTGGCGAGGCATTAGCAGCGTCTGTGGCTGACTAATCAGAGGAGGGCTGGATGCTCCAGGAATAAATAAGCTTTTGGAAGAAAGAAGAAAAGAGAGAGAGAGAGAGAGAGAGAGAGAGAAGAAAGGCGGGGGTCTTGACTGGCTCACTCACTCCCTCCTCACTCACTCACTCTCCTCTCACTCTTCAATCAAGTCAACAGCATTACGGCAAATCTGCTGTTGGAATTACAAACGCTGTGGTGTATGGAAAAATATTATTATTATTATTATTATTATTATTATTATTATTATTATTATTATAAATAACAAATATTTATTTATTATTATTGATATATTTTGAGGCCTATTTAAACATATTTAGGGCCTCTAGTAAAACATTTTTATTTAAAATATAACAAATTGTAAATGTATTTATATTTTAAAATTTGATTATAGATAATGCATGTATATATTAATATTTTTTATCTTTTTTTTTTATTTGGACATTTAAAAATATCAGCACTTTTTTACCTTCTTTTTTTGTAGCCCTTCCCTTTAAAATGCCACTGCTGAATTGTGCCCTCGTGTATTTTTAATGCAAAATTCCACACACCTGAAGATAGAGTACAATGATCTGTGGTTTAAATAATAGTAGTAATAACAAGTAGAAAATCTTCTCACTCCTTTTCATGCGGCAGAAACAGTTTAATTCACAGGAGCTTCATTTTTTTTTTCTCCGTATCTATTTATTTTAAGTTTCAGATCTAATCGTGGAATTAGTTTTAATTGTAAAAGCAGGGACTGAGCTGCGTATGTGTGTGTGTGTTAATGTGTGTGTGTGTGTGTGTTAATGTGTGTTTATCTGTGACCGAGGTGCTCGGATGTCGTTAGCCACACACCCACTGCCTGACAACCCACTAATTAACACCCCATGTTAATCACTCTCTCCCAGCCAATAAGCAGTGACATGCCATCATGCAGATCACTACATCATACGGCAGCTCAGCAGCACATCGGTGCCGGGGACCAGCCCAGACTTTTCCCCCCTTCTTTTCCCTCCACTCGGTGCTGCGTTGTTGAGACATCTCACTGAGTATTTTGACTTGTTTCCCAGTGTGAGGCTGAACTGTTTTAAGTGTGTACCTGCACACACGTCGCTATTTACCATGAGTGTCATTCACGGGGTGACGCTGAGCTGAGAGAAAGAGTAAACTGTGACGAAAATGTCGCCTTCCGCTCCAAGGAACCATCTTTAAAACAAAATTAAAATCTGTACGTTTCCATCGGCACGAGATTCACCACCAGCACATTTCCCTTTTCCGAGGCTACGTACTGGATCTAATCCATTTTCTCAGTACTACTACTTTACCTGTAGTGTTTTTTCTTTTTTTTTCTTACAGTATCTGCTGACTAAATATCTGCCCAGTGAATCTGCCGCTCTTGCTAAAATAATGACTTTGATTTAAGTTGAGCAGATTTGCCTAAGCTACTAGGTAATAACTGAAGTTAATCATTTAATTTTAACTCATTTGCATTACCTGAATTATTATTTCCCAGTGTCTTCTGTCTATTGTGGAGCCTGTGTCTTCTTCTCCAACTCCACTGTTGTCTGCAGAGGAAACCTGACGGCATCTGAACTCCGTTACAATACTGACCTCTAGTGTCCGCTTTCCCAGGTTTTCCTGCTGCTGCTGCTGCTGCGGCTGCAGTGTGACATTTCAGCAGCAGCCTCATTGGTAGTCCTATCTAAAAGGTAATGAATCCGCTTTGGACAAACTGCCCGGTTTGAAGCTTTAGCCTCGGAGCGCCTGGAGCAGGGATTGCACAGGATAGGGCAGAGGTAGATTAGGAGTCAGTGTAATGAGAGGCAAAGCAGCTCTTTAGCTCCCCCTTTGTCTTTGCCTCCGTCCACTAAAGCCTTGAAGGAGAAGGAGAGTTACTCCTCTGGCCAGTGGCGGTCACGCGGGCATTGACTTGATTTTTCATCATCCTCTCTTCCCTTTCCTTCCCTTTCCTTTTTTTTTTCTACTAACTTCCTTGTTTCTTTTTTCCTCCTTTTCCTTCCACTTTCCTCAAACACTCGCTCCCTCTCCGACTCGTACCAAAGTGGCCCCGTGTCCTCGACAGGGTCTCGTCAGATCTTCTGAAATATATATATAAAAAAAACAAAAACACACCAATATTCTCCTCCAGCCGTGCTGGGTTGCAGCCCACATGTAATAGGCATAATAGGGTCAGGCCTGCATTTAATAAACAATTACCCATCTATAATAGATGAGTCCGGCTCCTAAGACCCAGTGCCGGGCCTCGGTCGAGAGGGAGAACAGGAGAGACGGAGGGGAGGTGAATGAATAATGCAGACCAGGATACCCATCAGAGCGCCAAAACGCTGGGGCCCACGCCGCGCCAATTATCTTCCCCTGCTAATGATGATCATCTTGATGCCCTCCCCCCCTCCCTCCCCCTCCAGTGCCCTCCTCACCCCTGGCCTGCGCCCCTAATGCCTAGATCTGATGTTTGCTCAGCTGCGCCTCCTGCTGCCTAACTCGACTAAATAAACAATCACTAAATTTATCACATATTATATATATATTTATATGTAATTTGCTTTTTTTTTAAGGAAGGACAGAGGAAAGATATTGTTCAACTTCGTGATTGTTTTGAATCACAGTACAAATCAGTGATGGGAGTTTTCTCCTGTAACTGTCCAGTTCAAGGTTGAGGAGATTAGACAAAGTCAAAGTGTGTGTGTGTGAGTGTGTGTGAGAGAGTGTGTGTGTTCACAGCGGTTAGAGGATCGGAAGCGGGGACTGACGCTACCTGGATTAGCACGCAACTCTGCTGGAGTCAAAGAATAAGGTGTAGCAATAATAACATGCAGCGGCCAGGTCAGATGTGTACGCACACACACTCACACACACACACCTACACACACCTACACACACACACACATTCCCAGGTGAGATGGTTAAGGCAGTTTGATTTCACTTGTCCACAGTTAGAGTTGGGCTTCTACAAAAAAAAAAAGTTTTTCATCCCTTTTTTGTTTTGAAAAACGTCATTATTTTAATATTTCCCCCAATTGCAATACACCTTTGTTCCTCTGGGGTGGAACATGAAAATGCATGGTTGGATTGTTAGTGATGTTTATGGGAAAATTGTCAAACAATACAAACCTTTGGACTAACTTTAGTCCAGGTTCGGTCTTATTGACATTTAAGGTCAACAGACCTCGTTATTCTTTCATCCGAGAAGGATCCTTTGATCCTTTGATCTATTATACCCAACCCTGATGCCCAAACAGGTTTCTAGATATCCTGCAAATCCAGAAAACTCTTAGCATTTAAACCAATAAAACTGTTATTTAAAGAATTAAAGAATTAGAGCGTGACAGTGTTATTTGCTCTCTGTTCCACAGGGGGCAGTGTTACCTCTGTCTTGAAATAATTAGCATAAATATTATCCAGTGAAATACTATATTTCATTACACTCCTTATTTGATCGTATTTGGTCGTAAGTGTGCCGACCTTTTTTTCGTAGGATCAGAGGCAGCGACCTGAGGTGCTGAAGGTGACGGACAGTGAAGTAGACACGGCCCCTGTTAGACCGCTCCTATATGGTTCTGTGGGAAAAACACACAGCCGCCGTGCCTCCCCCAGGGCCGAGTCAGTGGTTATAATGGGATCAGAGCCATGACCCTCCCAGGACACCGTACCAATATTGGATATTCTATTAGTGAGAGGCGGTTCCGGGCGGTTCTCAGCTTCTTCTCCTCCAACTCCCAGTCACATTTTGCTTCACTTTCATATGAGTCCAACGGCATCCAATCAAATTATTTCAAGTTTTTCGAGAAGAGACTTCCGTCAGAGTTATTTGTTAATCCCTCTAATATATAAATCCATGCACGGCAGCGGCAGCGGCGGCGGCGGCGGTGGCGATGGCGGCGGCTATCTCCTAATCATATCTAATGTTCTCAGTGTATGCAGGGATACTGTAAGATATTAACATATGCACGGAGAGAGCCGGCCCCGTAATTGCTCCTTCTCGCCGTTTAATCCCAGCACTGGAAGATACAGCGGAGATCACATTAACATTTACATTTGTGAATCCTCCTCCTCCTCCTCCTCCTCCTCCTCTTCCTCCTTCACACCGCAGCTCCTACAGCAGCTCCTGCTCCTCCTGCTCCTCCTGCATCTCATCTGCCTTTACATACAGTAATATCAGGCTGCATTAATGCACCATATGGAGCTGCAGTGTGCCTGTGTAGATTTTCATTTTCCTAATGATGTGCTTTCATTTATATATATATATATATATTTTCTCTTTTTTCCTCCACTATCCGCCTGTCCTTCCCTTCACCTCCAGCCCACAGCCTACGGTGATTTAAAACACATACAACCCAACTGCCGTTTTACTGCGGAATAACACAAAGCGCGGGCTGAGACACCTTTGGTCGCCCTGGACGCCATCTGTTGCACATCTGGAAGTGGTGCGCCGCACCAATAATTGGAAGTCAATTTGTTTGAAGTTATGTATTTGGCATCTGGTCCGATTCATAAAATCTCTGGAAATCGCATTAATTTTATGGCATCTTGAGAAGGCCCGGGACGTCTCCCTCTCTCCCTCTCTCTCTCCCTCTCTCCCTCTCCCTCTCTCTCTCCCTCTCTCCCTCTCTCCCTCTCCTTCCCCCTGGTCTCTCTTGTGCTCCGTCGTTAATGCACGTGAGGCCTCGCTGCTCCAGTGATGTGGGAGTTTTTTTTTCTCCAACGCTGGTCAGGGTGTGGTCTGTAATAAGAACAGCATGGAGGCCAGTGCCCCAAAGAATCGTGGGATGAATTACGGCCGCGCAGCAGAGCGACAGCGCCGATTGCTCGAGTTGCTGATCATTAAAAGATTTCCCCCTGCAATATTTTGGCCAAAGTTTTATCATTTCACCAGGGTTCTCCCGGAACCTGTTTTTTTTTTTTTTTTTTTTTTTTCACAAACCTTTGTGAGTTTGAATATTTTCCATGTGTACTAGCCGATACCAAGTACTGTCACAGATACTTCAGTCGGCCGGGTTTCAATAAATATGCAATGGATGGGAAGGC
Source organism: Cynoglossus semilaevis (assembly GCF_000523025.1). Classification (NCBI taxonomy): domain Eukaryota; kingdom Metazoa; phylum Chordata; class Actinopteri; order Pleuronectiformes; family Cynoglossidae; genus Cynoglossus; species Cynoglossus semilaevis. The sequence continues at coordinate 24,432,692 of NC_024314.1, read as the reverse complement.
AGCGTTGTATAGGTGGCACAGCTGTGTGGGAAAAAGGGGTTTGTGTGAGTTAGAGCTCAACCCAAACCACAGTGTGGACACCAGGCAGGAAGAAAGCTTAAAGCCACTTTTATTTTCTCCTCATTAACCGAAGGTTACTCCAAGGCAAACGGAAACAAATATTTCTGAATTAAACAAAAAGTCTTTAAACTGTCGTTGATGTCACATTAGACGATAAATAGTTGAAATCTCATTAAAAAAACGATATAACTATAAATTGACCTTTTGGTTTGTTTGTTATCCCAGCCGACTGAACAGAAAGTGAGCGGAGCTTTGGTCCAAATGGTGTCATTCAAACTTAGAAGAACTACAATAAATGTTTCAGTATATAAAAAAAAATAATAACTCACACTGTTGTTGAAGTAAGTCTTAATAAAAAAAAGTGACTTAGTGTAAAAGCCGCTGCCGTGTCGTTAAATTGAGCGACGTTAGCATGTTAGCGCTAAGTGCAGATTTTTACAGTAAGTCCTGCTTCTGTCTTTAACCCTGATATTAAAACACCTCCAAACCACAGACATTGTTGACCTACTTAAATACACCACGCTGTGGAGAGCAGTTTCAAAGTATCAGGTCGCCGGATCGGTGCGTATTTTCGAAGTACGGAAGCCGGTTCAGGTATCGGTGCATCCCTAAAAGTTTCACCTTCAACTCTGACCTCCACCTCAGATCGTTTGTTATTCTTCCCCTGGAGGTAAAACTCACCCGGGGCCTAGTTTGCCACATTTTTCAGACGGCGGGCGGACTGATTGAGAAGCAGCATGGTGTTGTTTGTCACAGCGCTCTGAGTCATGGCTGAAAATAGATATGACACCTGATGTTTGGTGCCTCACTGCCGGCTGTCATATTGTTATTCCCACTCAAATTTCACCTAATTTGTGCACAAGTCTTGTCACAGTCCAGATTCTGATGAGGGCTTTTAGGTGGTTATTTTTTCCCCCTACTGTTTCTCTACTGTGTATGTGTGTGTGTTTGTGTGTGAGAGTGTGGCGACGAGTCGCAGTCAGGTACACACTGTACACCCGACTGTGCATCCCCATGTGTGTGTGTGTGTGTTTGCACACAAGCACATTTGATTAGGCTTGTTTGTGTGCACAAGTGAGTGTTGCCTGCTGCGTGGAGTGTTTTTTTTTTCTTCTTCTTCTTCTTCTTCTTCTTCTTCTTCTTCTTCTTCTGCTCCACTCTGCTCCAAAGTGAGTCACCTCAGCTGAAGGTGATTAAGTTTTGCCAATGGCAGGCTCGACAGGTGAGCGCATTGTAGCACGCTGGCAGCTGTGGCATGTGCACAGGTGACAGCTTCTCCTGCACAGTGCCGGTGTCAGTGTTGTGGGTGGCAGGAGGTCTGACAACGTTGTTTTGGTGACAGAACGACTCTGCTGTGAGGTTCACGACATCGCTTGCCTGCTTTAGATTTGTCAGTTTATACTGCAAAGTGTATAGGGAGTGCCGTGGACTTTAGCATATCCTGCCAAGACACAATCCCATACGTGAAACTGCAGTTTACTTTTATGAAAATGGCAAAAAAAAGAAAAAAAAACAATATTATTTTAGAGGCCTTCTTAATAATAATCCAGCACAAGTGCTTCTTTGTTGTGAGTTCCCCTTTTTTTAATAACTCTGCAGCATGTGTATGTGTGGACAAAATACGGTCCATTGCTGCCACCTGCTGGTGAAAATGTGAAAAAGCAGTGGCTTTTTTTAAATATTTTGGAGTGAGGTCATGTATTCAGAAGCGCTTTTCTGCGGTGCATTCAAAATTAAAATGTAACTTAAGTTTTTACATTGATCGGTATTTGTACAGTACACTTTGTAAAGTTTAGGACTTGGATGTTCTGTGAGAAGTTTCAAAAATTGATCATTTAGCCTAGGAATTAGCCAAAGTTGTAGTTTTGTTTATATTAAACAAAATATTTTTTAAAAAAACTTGTACGTTCTGGTAAAAAGTTTTGTTTATATTAAACAAAATATTTAAAAAAAACTTATTTACTTATTTACCCTGAAAGTACACATACTGTAATATGTAATTTTCTAATTTATGTTTCATTGTATAGAGCAAACATTCAGAAAAAACTTTTACTTAAACAAAAAATTGTAAACGTTCAAATTGAAACAACGGAATAGAAATGTTAATATACAAAAACGTAAAAAAAATGTATCCATCCTTAAAAATAAATTAAAAATGTCGATTTTATGACGAAGTTATGTTCGTCAGATAAAATATATAAAATTAATTTATGTATGAATAGGGTTTACTGTAAAAAAAAAGAAGCTACAAGTAAATGTAATAATGTTTCAAAAACCTGTTAACAATGAAAAAAAATGTTTTTTTTTCAGTTTTTTTCAGTTAATAATGTTTCAAAAACCTGTTAACAATAAAACTTTTTTTTTTCAGTTTTTTTCAGCTTCTACAGTCGAGTACATTCACATACAATCGCAATAAACTATTTTAAAAAATAAATACAACAGTACAACAACTATGAGAGTACTTTCACCTAAAACAGTAAAATAACCATACAAAACTGAAACCACTTTGTAAAATTATTAAAATTTATCAAGAAAAAAAGATAAAATAATGTCAGTAAACTTTTCAAATTTGAAGAACGCAGAAACGTTCTTAAAATACTACAATGATGTTTAGACCTTTTTGTGAAATGTATAAATATATCACTTTGTTATTGTAAAATTTATATATTTCAAACATCACATTAAGAAAACTAGAAAATGATATTTCAAACATCACATTAAGAAAACTTGATAGAAAATGTTTTTTATAACAAATCTCTAAATATAACCTGACAACAATCATTTCAACAAAATGGATTTGTTTTGTTTCACGTATTGTTAAAAATATTTACATCATAAAGTTAATGTTATACCTGTAACTAAAGTCACTACAGACTTAAAGATTAAATTGGTTGTAAAAATAAATTCAAATTTAAAGTTAATGAAATGCTGGTAAACCACAGAACTAATGGACTGAAAATGTGTCAAAGTTTCTGCATCGATCCAGCATCAGGACAGAAATATGATGTCGATATTTTCTATGTATTACAAGTGTAAAGGTATGTTGTGCAGCTCTTGTCTGTCATGTCTGACACGGCTGATGGTAATGAATCCACAGCACGGGCGTCTGACTTCACCTTCTCATCAGTTCCCGTGTCTTTCTGTTCTCAAACTGCCGGTTCAACAGTGATCTGTGATGTTCCTCAGTTAAAAAGTCCCTGGTTCTGATGTCATCGTCACCTCGTCTGAGCTGACGAAGCTTGGTCTTCAACTTTTTCCACAATTTCTCATGTTAGGAGGAAATGGAACAACAGGAAGTTTAAATCCGATCACTTGGTTGGTTCGTGGAGAAAAGTTGGGGTGAAAACGTCATATGTGAATTTGTATTTTTACCAATTTATTATTGGTAAACATCTAAACGACTGTTAACCTGAATTCTTCCAAATTGCTGTTAAATATATGTTAGACAAATCTGGAAAAAAATTAGCAACGGACCCACAACCTTCTGGTGTTAGGCGGGGGTCCTAGATCACTGCACCCCTTGAATTCCTCATAGTGAGAAATGTGTTTTTAATATCATTCCGTTATTCAGGAACATACAGGACGTACAGTGGAAAAGCGGTTTGTCCTCTTACCTAACAGTAAGAAAGTCAATGGTTTGATTCCTAGTGGTATGGGTCTTTCTACAGGTTTGTTCTTCCAGTCCACAAAACTTGCAGATTGGAGATTGAGCAATTGTGCCCCAAGGCCTATACTTTCAAAGACGACTTTCAAGATGACATATGTGATTTCTGCCACCTAGTGGCATCAACAGGAATTACGATCTGTTGTTGTACATGAAAAAGAAGGATTGACATCTGTCTTTACTGTACCTTAAACAAGTGTTTGGCCGGATTAGAATATGCAGCGGGGCGTTTTTGGCCCACGGCCCTTAGTTTGACCAGATCTGCTCTTAACGGACTATTTAAGTGATAAAAGATAAATGGATGAAGATGAATCAACGTGATGAAGAGATAAAAGATAAATGGATGAAGATGAATGAACGTGATGAAGATCTGAATCCTTGCATTTTTTTCTGTTCCTACCATCTGAATACTTGCGTTTTTTTTTTTTTATTCTTACTGGGAATGACGGAGACTCCACATCCTGTGTTTGTTTTTGTTTTTTTTTTGGACTTTTGTCTCAAGCTCAACACTTTCAACACATCCCATGAAAAACAAACTTCGCAATTGGTATTAATTGTGAATTAATTCCCACTATTTTTGTAAATTTTATATTTTTGGTGAACTTAATTTCATCACAAAAAAATTAAATTAAATTTGTTTTTTGATATTTGAACTGCAGATATTGATATTTAGGCAAATTGAAAATAATAAAATAATTTTTATTACTGTTAAAGAAAGTAGTAAAAGAATACTGGTATGGTATATATATATGTCATTAATTGTGCGTTAATGATTGTTAATTCCCGCAGCATGAAAAGGCCGTTGACGTCGTCCACCTTCGCGCCACAGAAACTCTCTTTGTTCTCGACCAGTGCCACTCACGGCAGACCTTTTATTCTCCACCATTATTCATCTTCAAGGGCTCATCAGCTCACAGTGGACTCATCAGAATTAATACTCCTGCTCTACTCGTCTTTATTATTCAATTCCCGGCCTCGTCCTCCTCCTTTTCGGCCACTCGTCGCCAATCAGCCACCTTGTAAACTGGTCCTTCACCTTCCGCTTCTAAAAGTTTTCACCCTTTGTTTGAGCTCTCCGGACATTTCGTCCTCTGTAGATCATTTTAATCAGATCATCACGGCTAACGGCATCCTTAAGTGATGGGCATCTTTTAAATGTACTTTTATAGTTCTGGCTTCACTGATGGGGATTTATGAAGCATATAGAATCTCTCCTGTAGCTATAGGAGCGGGGCAGTTAATGTAAGTGTGTTGCATGAGTTATGTAAAACTGAGGGAGAAGACGCTGTGAGATTACCTTCTTCGTAACCTCCTCCTTTTTGACTTTTACTTTAATTTAATACTTGTTAAATTTCAAGGAGTTTAAAAAAAAAAAAAGCTTTTCTACCGGAGTTAAACCCGTCCATAAACGCTGTAAACAAGAAAGCAGCTCAGAGCCAGACCAAAATGTGAACTTCACATTACCCTTGAACCCATCAGTCACTCGGACTGCACACGTGAACAGGGATTTTTTTTCATTAAATTAAATTTGAAAAAAAAAAGACACTCGGATATTAACTTCTTATCTTTTCATTTTCTTGAATTTTAATTCACGTTTGTGAAAAGAAAAGAATCCTTGAATTTACCCGCCAACACACTTGTCACCACTGTGAACAAGAAGGCAGTTCAAAGCTGAAAGCCCAACATTACCCTTGAACCCATCTGTCACTCTGACTGCACACCTGAACCCCTCTCTTTGCCCCAGGCTTCTCGTTCCGTTCAAAATTTCCGACTTATTTTTTCGTCCAAACCACGACCATCTTGCATCGTTACCTTCGTCTCCAAACTTACCGTACTCCACCGTAGCTGTAACTCGCAACGTTTTCTCCGACTTCTCTTGTGACAAGACACTGAGTCAAATTCAAAGTATATAAAAAGAGGTTTATTATATTTTTCCCACCCCTTGTAAGAATACAAAAGTTAACATGTTAGACGTGTGTACGTGGATACTATGTACATATGCATTTTTGAGTACATGGACTAGAATGAAATACTTCAAAGATACGATAGGAGATCATATTAGGCACCGTGGTGAGTAAGTCGGTCGTAATAAGGCACATAACACGAAATCATTCCCGACAGTCGCTGCCTTTTTGGTGAAGACGTCACATTACCTCCGTTGATAATGATAGTTTGTTTTTTGCTGGTTTTCAGTTACTTTTTTTGTCTTTGCATAATAAGGAAGTACAGTTTTAAAGTGTTCCATTTACATTATGTACAAAAGAAGGCTGATTAATGTCTCCCTTTTTAATGACTCAGTTTCTGCTTTTCACGGGAGGCAGAGAAACGCGTTCGACGGCAGTGCGGCACTTGGTTCTCAGAAAGTTCTGGAGAATGCAAGCTCTTTGTCCATCGTTTCGACACGTACCAAACTAGCACTTCGAGGCTACGTCAGTTCTCAGGGTCACGACTTGCAGCCCTGTCTAATTGTCACTGTTGTCCGCCAAGAGGCGTCGGTCTCTCCTTTAAATGCTCTACGTTTGCCCTTTAACACTGGAAATACCACCACAAAAACAAGGTGTGTTTTTGAAGAGAAAAAAAAAAACAACTCTCAATTATAAGTCATCGCCACCGGCGGAACTGAAGCTGCTCCTGCGGCTGCTGTCCTTAGACGCAGCGCCGGGCGAACCCGCCGACAAGAGCGGATCGGCGCCGAAAGGTGAGAGAGCTTCGTCGATCAGGATTTCCTCCAGCCTTTGCTCATCCTTTAGCGTAGCGCTGAAGAAGTCCGTGAAGTGGGACAGTGGGTCGGAGAAGGTCGTGCACCCGTCGGTGCCCGTGATGTGGTCCTGCGGCCCGCCCGCACCTGGGATGGAGGGCATCCCGGCAACGGCTGCTATCCTCTGGAGGTAGTCGTTGTTGGGCTCCTCCTGGTAGAGTGGAGGCTGCTGGGCCTGTGGAGGCGACCGCTGCTGCCGCCGCTGGCGGTGCTGTTTTGGGGGGGGGGGGGGGGCAC
>NC_024314.1:24417685-24425571 GCF_000523025.1 Cynoglossus semilaevis | reverse complement strand
TCTGGGGGGGGGGGGGGGGGTGGGGCTGTGGGAGCCGCCTCCTGCTGCGGCTGCTGCTGCTGCTGCTGCTGTTTCAGGAGGTGGGAGGTCAACTCAACCGTACCCTGGGACGTTGTCATGTTGGGAAGGCCGTGTGCTCGCGCCTGGATTTCAAGCTCCTGGTGAACAAAGGAAAATTCATGATTAATTTTTTTTGTTTTTTAATATACACACACCGTAGTTTGTCATCAGCAAATCCAAACCATCCCGGACTGGGAAGCAGCCCCACCTTACATCTCCTCTGAGGTCACTTTTTACTTTTTATCGTCTCTTATCGTTTAGCGTCACTCCCAGATGTTGTGAGGCACTCCCAGATTTCTGTGGCTTCCTTGTCACTCATGTGAACTCTAATGAACCCTAATCAGTGTCTGTGTGTGTGAGCGTATGTACTGATCACTTCCATGTACAGTGAGAATCAGTGTGAAAGCCTCCCATCACTGACTGTCGTCACTCCTGACGCCTACTTCTGGTCCCAGCATTTACAAATTAGCCTATTGTCTTCATTCATCAGGTAATTAGCCTGAGGGGTGAGAGTGGGGAGTGGGGGAGGGGGCTCGTACTGACCTGATGTAAACAAGAGAGTAAGAAGGGGGTGGGTGGGGGCTTTGGAGGTGAATATTTGTGCAAGATGATAATACATTAAGTAAAGAAAGGCTTTTGTCGATTGATTTGTCAAAGTGAAAAAAATATATTTTTTTAAATGTGCAAGAATAAACATAAACTCAAAGATAATTTGGCAAATTTGATAATATTTAGTGGCGTCAACGGAAATCGTCAACAGAAACTGACGGATAGAATTGGAAAGCCTAGTGGCCCGTATCTGGCCCACGACCCAGTGTTTGCTCAGGTCTGCTCTACACCTCAGACTTCCGTACAATCAACCGCACAAAGCCATACTCTGGTGGGCCGCATAAAATGATGGGGTGGGCCGGATTTGGCCCGCGGGCCTTGAGTTGGACACATATGCCATAGATGACGTGATTTGGGAAATTGGGGAAAATAATAATAAAATACAATTTTCCCCTTGATGCAACGTTTAAAACCTATAAGCTATCAACTTCCGACCCGTGGAGGTGTAGCTACCAAAGAGATCTGAACCGTCTTTTGTTTTCCCTCCTCAGCCCTGCGCGGTCCTGTTCTCACCTGGATCCTCAGCAGCAGCCGCCTGTTGGCTTGTTCCAGCTTCTTCTGTCGACTCTCCAGCTCCCTGGCGTGCTGCTGCTCCTTCTGCAGCCAACGGATGTACTCCACCGAGGCCTTCAGGATGGTGCCTTTGTTCCAGCGCATGTCTCTGCAGAAAGGACGGAACGTTAAAGGTAATCCCTGAGGTCGGCAGAATATCCTTCACATTAAAAAAAAAAAAGGTTTTTAACATGGCTCCTCTTTATGATATGAATAGGAAATGGCCATTTACAATAGGCAATTATTCATCTTTGGACATTACATGGGGAAACTGAATGGGCTTTTTAATAGAATAGTTTAGTAGGTGTGTGGAAAGTCCATTCTCAAACCTCCTTGTTCAGTAAAATTAATCCTGGATGAAAGAAAAAAAAGGAAGGGGGAAATGGAGCATTGGACTCGAGGTGCTTGAGTGCAAGTTTCCTTTGCAGATCTTATTGCTTTTTCAAAAAAATTGAAGTGCAGTAAAATTGCCCTTTTACTCCCACCTTTTGCACAAAAGTGAGACACAGGTCCGATCGGCAGCTAATAATCTCTTTTATCCCACCTTAATGGCCAAGTGACAGCGTTAACCTTCCATTAAAAAAGTTCAGTCACGTCAGATGACCGATGGATTCGAGATCACCTTCATTTTTTTCCCCCGCTCTCTCTTCCAATTTGGCTCCCCGTTCTAAATCAAATATGCCTGAGCAACTTCTTCTACATTTGACCCCCCGGATCGTCAGCGGCGCCCTGAGGCGAACTGCCGTGACCCGGCACGAGGAAGAACAAGGCACGGAGCTTACAGTGAAGTGGAAACTCAAGAGTGCTTTTAATTCAGTGAGGAAAACCCAGGATTATTGTAGAATTAATACAGTTGACACAGTTGGTGGACGAGAATAAAAGAGAAGAGAAAACACAGCAGGGGTCAACTTACGGGTCGTTGGACTTTGGGATGAGGGTTCCCAACTCTTTGATCCTGTAGTTGATGTTGTATCTTCGCCTTCTTTCGACTGAAGAAAAACAGAAAAAAAAAGACAGAGATGAGACAGTTGTTAACATCGTTCAACGAAATAAAAGAATGAAGGTAAAATAAACAAAAACACATGCTAATACAGCAGCTAATTTTAAATATTAAATGTTATCCTTGGCTAATTCAAATATCTTTACTTCAAACGTAAAGTAGCAAAAGCAGCTAAAAAAAAATTTATGCTAAAGCTAACGACAGTGTAGCCCCGAAACCAGTCATTGGTTCCCAAAAATATATTTTTGCAGTGCCTCATGTCAACAAAAATGTCCCTTGCTGCGCTGCCTTGCACTAGTTCTGTGCCGCCTTTGGGGATGCGCCCCCCATTGTTGGAACCCTTGATTTAAGTCACATTGAAAAATGTGGCTTTTTTGCACTCACTGCTTAAAATCAACTATTTATTAAACTTTTTATGTCAATTTTATAACACATATATATAAACATAGTGTATTTCCAGTTCCATAATAATTGTACGATTACGTATTAGCAAAGACCTCCCAGTGGACAGTGGACGTGTTTAGGACTGAATGTCCCCACACAGTACCACGAACCAGACAAAGGGGAACAAGTGCACATATTATTTTGGTCGTTTCGCAAAAAACAAAAATGACCATCCCCCGAGATAAAAAACAAATCTGAGGCCCGGGGGGCCGGGCAGTAACTCATCGTCAGATAATACACAGCCAGAGAGTGGAGATGAAAGGCGGCGGCGGCGGCGGCGGCGGCGGCAGCGGACACTCACTCAAGTTATGGTTGTCTTTCTTCTGCCTCTCTTTGGCCATAACCCTCGTGTCATGTTCTGTGGAGAAAAAACATAAATCACGTCAGGGGAACGAAGTGATTAGAAACGCACACTAATTTAGAAACTGAAAGACAACGAAGACAAAAACACACACACACACCCACACACAAAAAAGGCCAGTCAGCAGACACACACACACACACACATACACACACACACACACTGTCAGTTGTTTTGAGACAGTTCAGCGCCGGGGTCAGTCTGAAAGTGGAGCTTCTGTCCTCCAGACCTCAGACACAAGTTTGACCTCGTTGCTTACACACACACACACACTTACACACACACACACACTGTGAAAGAGCCCAATTTATCCCCGACACAGTGTCTGACTCTCATTCTACAATTTTTTTTTTAATGGCCAACGTTTTTTTTTTCACTGTATAATTAAAACATCTGAGTGAATTCACTTCATCCTCCAGAATGTCAGCACGTCCATATTTCTATTTCACATTCTTCCAAATTACATAATTGGGGACCTGAGATTGGATTTCCCAATTTGTCCCTGTTGATTCAATCAGGACAATTTAAAGCGTCTAACAGTCCATTGTCCTCGCGGTCCACGCTCTGAATCCGTCCACAATTTACTTATTTGCCGGTGGAGATCGGAGGGTTCTTCAGGCATCCTTTCGATTTCCTAAATCAATTACGGCCTCTGCGCTTGATGCGTGACATTAATAAAAAAGTGTCTTAAAGGACCCTTCTGTTTTTCCACCGTGACGAAAAGTCCACACATTTCTGCAGCCTGTTAACGGGACCGATGACAAGCGGGGCAGTGTTTGACAAACTCTAGACACAAATAACCCTACATATTTGCCCGACACGTGTAATTGGACTTGAATTTTAAAGTCGGGACAGACACACACACACACACGCACACACGCACACACACACAGATGTTTCTATTTATAGCAAACACAGGTACACTCTGTTCTGTTCCCTTTAATGTTGAGGTTTGTGGTTGAGTCGGGCACGGATCGTATGTGAGAAACGAACAGCCTTTTTAGATTGCAAAGTTGCGGCCCGTCAGTCTGTCAACAACGACTGAAATGTTTTTTGGCTAGCGTCCAATTTAGACGTCAACCAAAAAAAAAAAAAAAATTAACTGTTTTTTTTTCAACCAACCAGTTGACATGTGACAATGTTGTGGCCAAGATGTGGTTAAAGGCAACAAGACACGGCGGTGTCAATTACTAGCCATATTTTTCACCACAGTCCTTTTGTGCTTTATCTTCTATTTCCCTCTAAATAGGATTATTTAACAAATGGATATTATGTCTTCTGAAGGAGTTCCTAGTCTTTGGGGAGGTTTTTTTTGGGAGGGGGGGGTGTATATAGATCAGCCTACAGATGGCCCGCTCCTGTTTTATATTTATAGTCTACACTAGTGGCTAATGGTGTTTTTGTTAGTTATTTAATCTGCGCTATGGTATGAGTTCATACCTGTGTATTCCCTTTTTACAGTGAGCTTTGTGGGGTTAGATGTAGGACTCATTCCACCACTAGGGGCGTTCATACCTTGTTCACCCCCATAGATGTCCAGCATGCTGCTACTGAGGGACACCTGCAGAGAGGAGAGGAGAGGAGAGGAGAGGAGGGACAGAGGGGGAGACAGGAGGGGGTCAGTCACAGGTAAGACACATTTCCATTTCACACACTTCACGGCACATATGAAAAGATCGGCCCTTTCACACTTCTGACAAAAGCCACAACGCAAATAGTTGTTTAGAGCTGCTGTGTGTCTTTTGTTTAGGCTTTGCATCAAAAATGACAAGAAGCCGGAGGAGCCATCAGCTCCTGGCCGAGATGATTACACCCCCTCCTCCCCCTGAGGACTCCCCTCCGCAGGACCTGGCAGGGAGCTGTCGTAACTACAAGTCTGCCACAGCAGGACAAGGTAAACCCGGGGTTTTAGCCATGAATCACTGCCGTCGTCTGAAGCTCAGCACAACTTTGATCAAAGTAGGTCAACAACCCCGTCGTCTGGTCGCTCCTGGTAACTGTTGGGCTCCTGACCTCCAATCCCACTTTTCGATCTCAGGTATCTGGCATGAAATCTTGTTTCGCCACCTTTTTTTTCGACCCCCCGCTCCACAGAGTCTCTGAGACAAGAAAACGTGGCTTGTGCTGAAAATAGCACGCGGTTAGATAAAGAAAGGCTAGTTAGGTCAACCGCTTAAACAGAGGAGGAACTGTTTTTCTTGGCGCATCTTTTCGTCTGGGAGAGAACGCATCAGTTCTGCGATAATGACAGCTTTTCATGGACGCGGGCGGGGGAGAAAGGGAGGGTTGTCAACATGTAGTCCCTCTCACACATGTGTGTCTAATGCACAAGCGAGTATTTATGGGAAAATGCCGCAGAAGGCACGGCGGACTCAAAGATGCTCAAATCCAATTTGGTCCATGACGTGTGTGTCAAATCTAACTACTACAGCAGTGAATCTGATCGGCCGCTTGTCAGGAGACGGAAGGGACAGAGAAAAGTGCAGACGTTTCAGATATTTGCACTTGGTCTAGTTTGCGTTCACAGAGAAAAGTGCAGACGTTTCAGATACGTATTTGCACTTGGTCTAGTTTGCGTTTGTGTCCTTTCATTCCTTATTATCTCGTCGAGATAGATAGGAGAACAGAGTAGGAGGATAAGGAAGATGAGGACGAGGATGAGGAGGAGACCAAAGCGCTTATCAAACTACAACATTGCAACCAAACCCTAACTTACTACAGTACTTCAGTACTCGCTCCTCTCTGTGTTCCTGGATGTGTTGACGGGGCTAAACCAAGTGATGCATCCGAACAGTGTGACTAATGCGGATGAACTGATTTTTTTTTTTTTCGCACACTATCGTTCCAGAAACCCACAGGGAGTGCATTTAGCCAGTGGCTACACACCTCTTTCCAGAGAGACACTAGCATTTATTTTTGTTTTTACACCTGTGACGCAATTCTAAACTATAAAACCAAACAATGATTTAATTTGAACATTAAAATTGTTATTTGTGCTAAAGAAAAAAAAGTTAGTAAGTAAAGTTAAAAATGATTGCTTGGTTTTTGATTAGACCATTCTGTTGAACGTTTTACAGCTCAACAAAACAGCGCCCCCTCTGTGATATAACGCACCTGTCCAGAGATCTCAGTGAAGTTAAATTTATTTTATGCTCTAAAGAAAAAAAAAGTCCAATATTTTTAGATCTGGGATGGGCAAACCTTTAGGCCTAAGGTTCCAAATTTGACTGGTGGGCCGGTTCAGATTTGGTTTCGATGTAAAATGTTAAATATCAAATTTGATGTTTTGTCCGCCTTGTAGTGGCATCAACAGAAATTACAGTTGATCCAAAATAAGGCATGAAACCATAGGATTGACACAAGTCTTAAATGTAATGTAAATGCTGGGCCGGATTAGAAAGCCCAGTGGGCCGTATATGGCCCACGTGCCATAGTTTGACGATCAGAGGATCAAATTTACTTTCATAAATAACATTTCCAACAGCACTCTTAACCCACGCATCACGGTATCTATAAGTGCATATTAGCGCCCCCTGCAGGAGACTGCGGGGGTTATGTTCAGTGAGAGAGAAAATTGTTTTTACATACTTTTCCTTTAGCTTTTTAAATATGTCAGTAATGCTGTTAAGCCTCAGTGAACTTTGATTCATCTCCAGACTTAAGCCGCCCTCAAACTCAGACAGGTCCCACTTTTCCCAAGCCAGTCAAGGCTGCACTGTTTTAATGGGAGGAGAAACCACACTATCTGTCCCTGAACTCAGGATGAAGGAGAAACTAAGGCAGTGGCATTTGAAAAAAAAAAAACAAACATTGTTAGTGCATGGTTGCTGCTCTAAGAGGTCTACGTGATTCATACTTACATTGTTTTGCAACATCATGTTGGGCTCCATGCATTCCAAGCCCCCATCATTGAACCCGGATTCAAGACTAATAAGGTCATCAATAACTTCATCCATTGGGAACTAAAAGAAAACAGGGAATTTGTTTTGGTTTCAGTGTGGACAGAATGACAAGAATTTAAAAGTACTGTCCAAGGCCGATCTTTGGAAATCTTTACAGTCGAAACCGGGAGAGACACACGAAAGGAGGGGGGGGGGGGGGGGGGGGGGGAGACACTAATCCAAAAAACAGCCAGGTTCTCCACTGCCACGTTCTAACACCATGTCAGTGGAAAAAAAAAACCTGTGTCTGTTATCAAACTAGTTTTCCCCCTTTGAACAGAGGGCGACTCTCATCAGAGACTGTTTGTCTGAAGTTATTGATGAGCACATCAGAGGGGAAGAGATCAATAACGGCATCGCTTTGTCTAGACTGTGATTTGGAACTTCTGTGGTGTTGCAGAGATTTCAAAATTGGACCAGATTTAAGTTTGAAAAGTGTTGATATTTGCTCAGAGAAACGGACGGAAAAGGGACTTTTCACAAAGTATCAGCCGCCATCAATCTCAGGTCAATTCAATTTGATGATTTGACGACGACTTTTAACAGATCTTGAAAGCGATTGTGAGAAAATAACAGAAAGTATATTGACAGGAATAAGGAAGGTTGACAGGAAAGCAAGTCTAAAAAGTTGTGAAATCTTGAAAAAAAAAAAACATGAAACAAATCTTCCGTGACCCAGTCTGTGGTTTTTAAGAAACGACAGATTCCTTCTTTTCCGCCCACCACTGGAGCGTGTTCTCAGTTTCAGTTCCATATATTCAGCATTATTTACCTCGCTGTCCTGACTGGTCATGGTGAGCAGGGTGACGGGGCTGTTGGGGTTGCTGCCGTCGCTCATGGAGGGCATGCTGCCGTTCCTGAGGACGGGCATGGTGGCCAGCGGCTGGGCCCGGGGGGGGGGGGGGGGCACCGCCGGGGC
>NC_024314.1:24406690-24417680 GCF_000523025.1 Cynoglossus semilaevis | reverse complement strand
GGGCGGGGGGGGTGGCGGCCGTGGCTCAGGGGGGGCAGCCTGCCGTTCCTGAGGACGGGCATGGTGGCCAGCGGCTGGCCCGGGGTGTGCGGGTGAGACACGCTGTGGCCCTGGCCGGCCGACGAGGCCAGCTTGGAGCCCAGCGTCAGGTACTGCTTGACCTGCTGACCCTGGCCCTGGTGGAGGTGGAACTTGGAGTTCTCCAGGTGGCTTTGTACCTGCGGGAGAAGTCACGGAAGCAGTGAGTTGGTCTGATTTCAGGAGGCGAGAAGTTGAGTGTCTTTCAGCGCTGTTTTTTTTTTCCTTTTTTGTTTTTTCTCATTACTCACTGACCATGTTTTGTCAAACGCAACCGTTCTAGTCAAACTGAGTCATCTTTTATGAGAATTGTGACCCACATTTATTTCAAAACTCTCAAGTTTCCGGCAGAAAATAAAGAAGTCACCCACGCAGTAGCCAGGATTGTCAAACAAATATCTATATCGCTTTAGCCAAAGAAATAAATAAAGAAAAGAAAAGAAAAAACATGACCAAGTTAGTCATTCTTACATTTGAAGCTCTGGTTGCGTCCCGCATCATGTAGTAGCTGCAGTCACTTAAGTGTGGCATTCTCAGAAAAGCAAATAATCTTTGGGTTGGTTTTGTTTGGATGTCGCAGCAGGTCAACGTGGATCCAGATCTGCTGCTGTCCTGCTAATCTGCTGACTTCTGACCAAGTGTCTGTCCTTCTCAGGGCCCCGCCACTCTCTTATAAGGACCCTAAGTGAACTAATTAGGCGCAAAGCCGGGGGTACGCCTTTATGTTGCATAGCATGGTAATCACTTCAAACACTGGACTGTCAGATCACCCAGGGTTTGATCACTGCAGGATATCTGCCTTTAGTGTCTATCACTAATTCACTGAGACCGCCCCCTTCTGTCCCCACAGCCAATCAGCTATCAGCCCTTACATCCTCTGCTGGCTGCTCCAGGGGTTGTGGCAGCACAATTGACCCTTGTTCACTTTTTTTTTTTTTTTTATACTTAAATGCCGTTTTACCCATGACGCTGTCATTCATTCATCCATTTGTTTTAAAGTTGACAGATTTGTGGCGTCGGTTTCTCAAACAATACGTGCCATAAAAATATTTTTAAGGTCTTTGCTACTCTGTGAGGCTATTTTTAGGGAGGCGGGGGGCCCGGGGAGGGGTGGGGGGGTCAACTCACCTTTTTACTGGAGCCTACAAAGGCATTCAATGTTAGCTCTCAGTAGCCCATGGCCTTTAGGGTGATTATGTGACTACAGTATCTAATGACTATGATGTAAATACTTCATTATGTCAGTATAATAATACTATTATAATAAAAGTATTAGCAGATTAATTTGAGGTGGATTACCCACGTTAGTTATTTAATGTCAACTCCAGAGGCTGCAGAGAAATCCATACTATAATGTTCAATATACAGCCACGTCAACCCACAGCTATATTTGTACATCACAGCCACCGTTAGCCTGTGGCTAATGCCAGATTAGTCAAGGCTCCTGCAGCGGAAAAACCTTTGAATAAATATAATTAAAACATAAAATTCCGATCTTTAATAATTATGTAAGACGTGTCCAAAACCTGGCCTGAGGGCCAATCACTGCACTGGGGTCATGATTACATGATTATTTTGGCATGGTCCACTGACAGTTGTTTAATAGATTTCTTTAAGCCTGTCATCGAAGATTTGACTTTTTTTTAAGATGAATAATTATCCTCTTGACCAGTGCGTTACTGTTTTGGCCATTTTTTTATATAAGGTTTTAAATATCTGACCTGAGTTGTTCTTATTGTTTTAGATGAGATTATCACCAATTCAACCCTCACTTTATATCAATGCATTTTTGCACCTGTTTTTAAATGAATGTCTAAACATTAGCTTATTATTTAGACATCTTTGGCTTAATAATAATTTAATAATAATAATTAAATAATTTTATAATGTTTTTTTAATAATAATATTTTTTGTTGTTTTTTGTTTGTTTTTTGGTTATAGCCAAATTCATTTTTTTTTTACACTGTAGCGACTTCTAGCTCAATGACATTTAGCTATAGGCTAACTTATATTTATTTCTCAGTGGTTGAATCACTATCTGAGCAGTCTTATTATTTTACTTTCTTTTCTCTCTACCTTTCAGATAAAGATATTAGCTGTCCTGGTTAGCCTGCTGCTATTTTTAGCCACAGTAATGCACTTTTTTTTTGTCTTTTCCAAATGTTGGTAAATTTTATTTTCAAGCCAAATTATTATTCTATTAAGCAAATATTTTCTATATTTATATATATATTTCCTATATATATATATATATATTAATGTTAAATGTAATTAGCTTTCCTTCACGTCTCGTATTAAATTTGACTAATATTTTTAATTTAAAGAGTAATTTTAATTAAAGCTTAATTTATTTTAATCAAATTTGATTGATTGCTTTGGTTTTCTTAACTGAACACAGGCACTCAAATTTATAATTAAAAAACTGTCTTGAATGTCAATCAGACAGCCATGGTTTAGGTTTCTGTCAATGCACTTTGCTTGTGCGTTCCGCTTGACAATTTAAGTGTCAACCATTTTCCTTTTTTTTTGCGTGTGCGTAAAGTCAACTGGGAAAACACAGTTAAACCATACGACGACGATGTGTGGATTTATATTTATAAAACCTCAGCATTAAATTCTTCTCGTCAGCTCGACTCGCTGCTCACATTCACCACGCATCCACCTTAGTTAGAACCGGTTCATCACAATACCCGACTTGTCAGCAGTGACTGGGAGCTCTTATCTGTCTTCTCCGGGGCCAAACAAGATGCCAGTTGTTAGCCAATCAACATTTTTTTTCCACTACGGAGAGCAGCGGAGATGCCAGCACTGATACACAACCACATCTGCTTTGTGTGACAGCGGATCGTCCCGGTTTCACTTCAGCTTTCTCACTATACTGTAAATGCCGGAGACACGCTTGTTATCCACTTTAGGGAATCTGATTAGATTTGAGAGGTAATGGCGCTTCAGTCACCAAGGCCAAGTCAGACAATGACAGCCCTGTGCATGTGTGAAGGGCAGCGGCCGAAAAATCATCAATGGACGGCATACACAGACACATATCAGATTAGGATTGAATTATTCCAGGCTGAAGTTGAGGGTTTGGTTTTGACAATTATGACGCTTCACTCTAGACTCACAGTTACCTGCAGAGTGGAGGTCAAAGGTCAATTTGATCTAGTTTTTATTTCAATCCAAACGCAAAAAAAAAAACAGTGTTTATTTCACAACACCTTAGCATTTATTGACGTTATTTCTTTTTGTCCAAAATTTGACACCGCCCTACTTAAAAAAAAGAGAAAAAAATCTTTCATACCCATCGAATGAAGAAAATAATAAATCATCCCATTTAGTTTTGTACTTCCTGTATCCATTCAAAAAAGTTTGAACTGTAGCGTCATCAGCTAATCAACTGTGTTCTTCTAATCACATTATGCTAATTGCAGACGGCAAAATCAATCATGTCAAAAACCGTGAAACACGAGCCCTGCTTGTGTCCTTCTCTTTTTCTCCCTCTGACTCACAAAACATTCAACTGACGTGACCAGACGACAAGACGAGGATAAAACTTCAGACCCAACGACAGTTAAAATTACATTAGCCCATCTTTGTATTTGCCAAGAAAAGTGCTGTGCAGCAAATGAGCTCCAGTCCAGCGTCCATTTAAGCCCCTGTCATTGAAATGTGTTGGCATTTACCTGAGAACCATGGGTCACTTTCTTACGATCCACTAACATTCTGCCCTCATCCTCCCGTGTACGCGGACAAACTCGCAGCTGCCTCTGATTCGGCTCTTGCTAAAGACACTTTCAGTCTTGCCCAAGTTCTCCTTTCACTTCAGAAAAATGCAGCAACTTATGAAACAGTGGTTTAATGTGGACATGGAGCCGTTGAAGAAAGCGTGGACAAAACCAAATAAGCTGCGCTCGTTCCTTCCCCCCCAAAAAACACTGTATTTTTCAACATGCTGACACAACGACAGAATTATCATTTTCCCATCCTTGTTCTGTAGTGATAAGATGAAAGTGGAACCAAAAAAAAAAAACCCTGATCAGACATGCATAATGTATTTGTGCTGAGCATGCTAACCAGTAAATCACTGTGACCACACACCATAGATTGTGAAATTTGAGGGGCAGATGAGAGTGGGATGCAAAAGTGGTTCAGAAAGCTACGTGACACGACATCGTCTCAGCCGGTCTGGATGTAAGAGCGTGCAATCACTGAAGCGCAGACACTAGCATCCAATCACAAATAAATGCACGGATGCATTTCTTTTTCAAAGCGATTCATGGCTCCGTTCCCCCTTCCCCCCCACCACCATCCCCCGGCTTGTCGTCGCAGTCACACTCCCTACCTGTAGAAGCTGGATCTCTGTCAAAGTGATCACTTTGACCACGCAACAGCGACTCATGGCGCTCCAGAGTGACAGCGTCTCCCGTCGCAGGAGCTGCAGGTTTTCAACAGAAGAACAAGAACTGTCACGGCTACAGCTGTATGTCTCACCCAGACAGGGGAGAAGAAGAGGAAGGAGAAGAGATGTTCTGCAGCCTCCTTCCTGAGCTTTTGCAGAAATATCAGAAAAGGAAGGCATGACACATCAGCTTATTTAGGAGCCACACCGGCCGTTTCCTGTGTGTGTGTGTTCGCACATGTGTGTGTGTGTGTTTTTTTGGGTCTGAGAAAGGCCTGACAGAGGCAGAAATACAGATGGCAGTTAGGGGGGTGGGGGGGCTTGCTGCGGTGCGTGCGTGTGTGTATTGAGGTTGTAACAACTTGACAGAATTTGAGTTCCTGCTTGTGGATAACTGCACTTTCCTGCCTGCAGAACATCGCGCCCTGCTCAGCACATTCTCCCAGGTTATCTACATGACACCCACTTCCTTCAGACAGCTCTCCAACCATCAAAACCACAGCCGTGGCTTCAGCTTTGGAACATGTACGAAAACGCAATCTGTGGATGTGTGCAAATATGCTAAAATAAAGATGCACACTCACACACTCTTGGCGCCGTGTCCCCCGTCACTGTCAGGCCACAGTCAAGGTCAACGCAGGACGCACGCTCCTCTTAATTCTGCTTTAGCGATCGACGAACGTTATTGTCCAGAGTTATCGTCACCGTGGAGAAGTTCTTGAAAATTCGGTTCACGACCAAGGTCATTCGACCAATTAGGAAAGAAATCATCATCCCCGCGGTGTCATCAGGAACCACGTCTCACACATAGAGTTAAACGTATTAAATCACTTCCTTACTTTCTACTCTCTTCTCACATACATCAGCAAATACCATGTACAGGAAGTACTCTCTTATTTTGATATTAATTGTTAAAAATCACATCAGACTCTCAGCGTACAGCCAGACATATTGACATTGAAGTTTTGTGCCATGGCCACAAAGAGTACTGCACGTGTAACTTTCCGCTTCAGGATATAGATAAGAGAAGATTAAAAAAAAAACTCTGTTGTTCTTGGTTTTCAAAAGTCTAACATTTTACATGTTTATACTACATAATAGAGGTGCACGCCACACTTTGAGTACCACAGATCACACAACGGAATTGTACGAAAGAAAATATGGGAAAGCCAGAAGTGGCTGAAAAGTACATGGGGGTGGTTCAGGCCATTAATGGGGCATTACGGTGCAGGGGGGGGGTGGTTCAGGCCATTAATGGGGCATTTTGGTGCTGAGAGATGGGTTCAAGGGGGAGGGGGAGGAGGGGTTTACATCAAGGATAATCTCTGAGTATCTACTTGTACACAGTTGTTATGAGACGTCGGGGGAAAGAGAGAGTGAGAGAGAGAGAGAGAGAGAGACCTCAGAAGATGTATAGATGTAACATGGGGTGGGAGGAAAGAGAGGCCAGAGGCAACAGAAGAGGATGGTAATGTGTTGAACCAACTGACATTAAAAGTCGACCAAATTCACCTGTATACGTGTCGGATTTACAGCCCGCAATGTTAGTACGAAATACTCCCGGTTCCTTTGATCCCATTTAGCCAAGGGAAATCAAATTAAAGGGATCTGGTTACTTCCTGCTGGTAAAGATTATGTTTTTTTTTAATAGAGCCGGTTTTTAATCACAACCCACAGCGATCTTACGTCGCCACTCAGCTGTTGTGTAAACGACACTCTAACAGTTGATGTTGCACGTGTTCATCGCCGACGATTGCATTACGTCGAGAACTGTGTCTTAGCACGATGCTCAATATCGTCTGCATATAATGAAGAACCAGACAATATCCACTGCTGTTTCCCAGCAGCTGGACAAGTGAGCATTTTTATTTATTTTTCCGTGGCACGTGTTGGGCCGTCCCTACATGCACGTCACAGCGTGTTTGCGCTCTCCCCGCTCCTCGCCGTCACCCGCGTGTATATTTGTCTGCTGCTTGTTTATTTGATGTCCGCTCTCAGCATCACATCTAAATTCCAGGCCGGCCATATTTGTCTCGCCCCGGTGTGAGTCGAAAATGCTCACCTTTGTTAGTCACCACCCCTCCCTCCCCCCTCGTCCCCCCCATCTCGTGTGATATGTTTTAAACATCAGGGACTTCCTGTTAGAGTTGGCCTGCTTCTGAGACAACACTTCAAAGTGCATCTCTCACATCTGAGGACTGTTTTATCCTTGCCAGAAAAAGGAATGCATAATGGACACGGCACCACTGCACTTTTAATGATTTTCATATGAATTAAATATCGCAGCTATTTTAACAGGATAACACACGTGAGAGTGTGTGTGGGAGCGCGCCAACGCTTGGGCGTCTTACCTTGATAATCAGCTGATGAGTGTATGAAAACTGGCCGTTACAATAAAGACCAAATATCGCAAATTTAAAAAAAAAACTTTTTTGTGTCTAGGGGGCAGTAATGGGCTTTTTGTCAAAATTTTGTCTAGAAAACCATGCCCATGCCACATTTTGTATATATATATATATATATATATATATAAAAGAATATATTGGTTATTTGAAATTTCTCTTGTTCCGCTAGCGGTTGCTAACAGCTAAGTGCCGTTAGCGACCGTTAACTCACCTTTTTAACTGTTACCCCCACCATCGTCCTGAGCTTTTTTACTACACCTGGACATTTCTGGGTTTTTCCTCCTTAATTTTATCTCTGAACGACACAAACTTTTTTTGAGCCGTTTATTTATAACCATTTATAATATAAATATGAATCAGTTATTTAAACTTAATCTATGAAAATTATCAGCATTTTTTTAAATACACCAAAGTTATAATATTTTTTTTATTTTAGCCATTATTTTTAACCTTTACCAAAAAATGAGGTAATATTTTATCATTACAGAAAAAAAAGAATAATTTTAATCTTATACTTAAATAAGGCTCAGAGGGGTCGCACCAAAGAGGGCGTGGCTACAGCAGAGGCTTCTCCGCCCATTGGTGGATAACAGATGTGATTAGTTTAAATGTAATAATACAATTCTCGCTGCTAAATGAGTTACAATTCATTATTCTTTATATTGGACGAAAAGCCGCCCGTTCACGGAGACACCTGAGAGACTGAGGTGCATTGACACACACTCACAAGTGCACGTGTGTGTGAACGGTGTCCCACAGAGACAGAAGCCGAGCTACGTCCTTAGCTTGATTTATATCGAGTTAGTTTGTGTTTCTGTTGGTACACTGCGCCTCATATTTGTTCGTTAATGCCTCTTCAGGTCACGTCTGGTCAGGTCACGGGGTTCATCTGTGCAACTTCCTGCTGTGTGCTCGAACGCCATTGGATGCATTTAGACACACAGCAGCTAAACTATTATCATCCCTCATTGAACAAAATAACTAAAAATCATCACTGAGTTTCAATTTCCCCACTGTGGACCCTTTTATAGCTATGCGTCCCCGTGGTGTGCCCCGTCCCCAGTATTGGGAACCATTGCTCTATCGTGACTTAACTTCTGCAGGGACATTTATGTAACAGGTCTGACTAACCATATAAAAAAAAGAGGAAGAAGAAGAATCATTATTTTTGCTTTGTGGTGCGAAATGAGATGTTAAGGTCACACATCTGTAACCACCGCGGCTGTGTGTGCTGGTGTGTGTATGTGTGTGTGTGTGTCAACATTAGGGTAAACAAGTGCAATGCAGGAGACAAAGTGGACAGGGAGGCAATGTCCTTCTACATGGGCTGGAAAAAAATGCATAATCATTGGAGCTGTTTTTTTTTCTTTAAAAAAATGTTTGTTTTTAAATCCAATTTGCACAGCATAAAGCAGAGGTGGACAAACGTTTGGCTCACGGGCCAAAATGAGGGTCAGAATTTGACAGGTTAGCCGGTTCACGATGGGTTGGATGTAAAATTCAGGGCGAAATAATTTCAATAAAATGTACAGAAATAACCTTAATTTTTCAAAGCTAATTTGGCGCGTTTGATGTCTATCACTGTTTAGTGGCCAAAACAGAAACTGCAGTCGATTTTTTGTAATACATGAAACAGGAGAATTCACATCAGTCTTCATCATGCCTTGCACCAGCCACGAGTGCCTTAATCTGGCATAAAATGTACAAATAAGAAGCACATCCGAAAAGTGTTTTCCATGTACTTTAATTTTGTTTTCAACGTTTTCAGATGATTGATATTGAATATTGTTAAAAATATATTTGTATCTAAAGGTTACCAAAGTTTTCCTACCTGCTGAGATCAGGATTTAGAAACACAAAGATGTCTCTCCAGTCTCTCTCTCTCTCTCTATCTGTCTTGTTAAAGTACAAATGATAACATTTTGAGTTTGAGCTAAAAATCACAAGTATTTCCTTATCGCCCAATCGGATTTCAAAGTGGAATCTGATGAACGCTCTCAGAGCTGCGTTAGGAGTGTGAGTCTGGAGATAATGTTGATTAACAAATTAACAAATATATTTATTTATTTATTTAAATATATAACAAATTAACAAATATATTTATTTATTTAAATATATACATTTTTTGTATTTTTAAATTATATTTTTATTGATATCCCTTAAGATCAGAGAGTTTTCATATAAAATAAAAGTAGACTTCTGTTTGTGTTTGAGTTTGTTTGGGTCTGCAACACGTATTATTTTGAGATATCGCTGTTATCTCTAAATGAAAAAAATACTGGATATCACTATGGCCCGCTGTGGCCCGGTACCAAATGACCCACGGACTGGCTGGGAACCGGGAGTTCAGGATCACTGGTCCCATTTTTTTTTTTTTTTAAATTGAACTGTATGTCATTTCAGGATCTTTTTTTTCACTTCCAAAAAAATATTATCTTTGTGTAAAAAGTCCATGTGAACACATCTACAGGTTGTATAAACCTCTGATAGAACTCAGATCTTTAGGATGTGGACGAAGTCTGAACTATCACAAAGCAGCTTCTTTGACTTCTCTGATTTTTTTTTTTTTTTTTGCACTGAAAAGAAACCCTGCTGCTCCGGCCAACATGAAGAGGATTGTGCTCTAAATTTGCAGTTCAATGTTCAAAAGCTTTTTTGCTGGACATATATTGATCCCCTGCAACCCTCTGTAACTTGATTTGGGGAAATTAAATAATGCAATAGCTGTTTAATGAGAACTAAGCAGAAAATCAAATCAACTTTGACCCCAGCCGAACTAATGGTCTGCGGCGCGGACAAAGGGCCGTCTGTGCGGCCAGTTCAGTCCGACTCTGTGTTCCCGTTGTTTGAATTAGCTCAGTGAAGCTGCTGCTGCTGCTGCTGCTGCTGCTGCTGCTGCTCCACAGCGCAGAGTCAGAGAGGAAGACTGAGAGTGAGAGGAAGGTGAGGGCTAGGTGAAGACCAGAGGGAATTACACTTCACATGCAGGTCAGATTAGCATTAATCCACTTTTCATTTAGGCTTAAAAAAAAAAAGTTAATTTTGTTGAGGGCCTTAAGGAATTAAAAAAGGCGGGAAACGGACTTCAAACATGGCCTCTGTTTACTTTGCTCCTTGCTGTTACTACAGTGTAAACATAGCAAAAACGAACACGATGTTGATGTGAATTGTGAATTTCTTACGTAGAATACGAATTTTTCAATTGTCACGCATCAGGATTCTTCCGACCTCACGTGTCGTTATGTTACTCCTTCAGAATCCATCCTGTTTCAGCCATATTTTTATTATATTTTTTCCGATAGTTACGAAGAACGGCTCAAGTCGGAAATACCGATTAGATTATTAAATTATAACGTAAATGTCATTTTTTTGTTAATATAATCAATACTCATTACTCAAAGTCTCTGTGCTTCACTTCGTCAGTCGCGCACAATTGAATAACTGGCTGAGCCTGATTTTAATTAATACTCTACTGATCAATCAGTTCAGTACGACTTCAACTGGTCCCAACTAAGTCGTTTCCCGACTAATGGCCCAGGCTTTGAACTGGAACCTGCTGGAACATCAATGTGTACTTTAGTTAGGACTGTGTACTCCCAGAACCCAGTCATGTTCTTAAAGGAAAGGAAGGAAAGTGAACTCCTTGTCATTGTGACACAGCAACGAAATGTGGCCTCTGCTTTTAACCCATCACCAAAGTGAACAGTGGGCAGCAGTGTGTGGGGACGGTGCCTTACTCTTAGTGGTAGCTTGGCAGCTGGTGGACTCGACCTCAACCTTCCGGACCCAAGTCCGCTTCCTTAACCACTAAGCCACCCCTGCCTCGAAGGATGAGGTCCCACTGAGATCCTTGTTGTGGATACAGCTGGTGAAACCTTGTAGAAGTGAACTATTCATCAAGTCGTAGCACAAATCCAAAAAAAAGAAATATATATGCAATCAATAAATTGATAATTTTGTGAATTTGGTCACATCCCAGAAGAAATTTAGACTAAAAACATAGGAAAGAGAAAATTCTGTGTTAATTAAAATCTGGAAAGAAACTATGGCAAAAATACAGGATCAGGGTACGATATTTGATCCCAAAAAATTCTCATTAAATTTTTTTATT
>NC_024314.1:24402018-24406232 GCF_000523025.1 Cynoglossus semilaevis | reverse complement strand
ACCACAATGGGGAGCCCCCCCCTCCTCCACCCACATCCCCTCACCCCCCCTCACACCCTCCCAGACCAAAAGACTCACTTAAAAGACGTATTTCAGGGTATTAATTGCTTGACATGACTCACCCAGGTGTGGGAAACCTTTGGTTTGTCGATTAAAGGGATGGAACATGTCCAGAGAGAGAGAGAGAGAGGCGGGAGAGAGAGAGGGGGAGGAGACATACGGTGGTGCAGTGTACAGAGGATGGCTAAAATATTTGGAAAGGTATTTCTGATAGAATCACGTGTGGTGACAAGACAAAGTTATGGAAATTGAGTTAAACTCCTCTCCCTCCCTCCCTCCCTCCCTCTCTCCCTCTCTCTCTCTTATGGTGTGTCTGGTCCTGAACACGAGTGAGAGTAAATTCACATGACCAGCGTTTAAAGTTGTTCTTTTTTGTGTGTGTCTGACATTATTGGTCAAAACGTTTGTTTTTTTAACAACAGAGACCGAGTGGAAACTGAGACGAAGAGTTTGACATCGTCTGTAAATGTTCAGCCAAACGTGAATCTGCGGGAACATCTTCAGGTTGAAGCGACAGCTCGTCTCTTTAAGAACATCCAAGAACTCTTCCCCTAAAAACCATCGGCTGAAATGAAGCCGCGGCACATATTTAAAATAGCCTATTGAAAATAGATGTAAAATATAACGATCTTCTCGTTTCAATTTACTCACACTTTACTTCCTGGGCCTGTTTAGTTGAACACGCACTGATGACACACTAACGTGAGCTGATCTAAAAATGCAAGACAACAAAAACAGTTTTGTTTTTGTTGTCTTGCTAATATATTTTTTAATTTCAAAATAAACGTTCCTTTATTTTTTTAGGGTTTTGAATCAGTGATACGTGGCTTAATGTGACTTAAACAGATAACTGTTTTTATATTTTCCTGCCAAAGTGGCAGACTGATCTTGATCTTCAGTCCTCGTGTCCAGACTGTTGACAGTTGGACGGGTGAAGGTGCATTTTTCAGGTCTGCTAATTTGTTTTTTCCACATCTTAGGGAAAGGATTTTTAGTCAACAGTTCTTGGACAAAACATTTTGGACTGACACTCTATTTCCCGTTCTCTATTGTCCAGGAATAAGAAGGAATTAAAAGGGGATTGGAGCAGATTTAAATTTCACCTCTGAGACAGTTCACCATTTTGAACAGTTGATTCAGCTGTTTTACTAAAGATTCAGTGCTAACGTTTTTTTTGCTACATGTGCTAGGTGCTGAGTCGCCGTGGTCAATATCAAGTGCAGGCCTTAAGTTATTCATGGCACCGCAAAAGCACAAGACAAAAAAACAGTATTTTTTAAATAATTTCATGCCAATATATTAAAAAAAATCAACCCTGCTAAAATGCTGCAGCGCCGCAGGAGTTGAGGCAGCTCTAAGAACCTGTAGAATGTGTCCTTCAGTAGACCATGTCAGACCCGAACAGAGAAAAACAACCTTACCTGTCCGTACCAGTTATATTCCAGCATTTTGACGACACCTTTAGCGAAACAACGACGTAGAAACTTCTTGCAAAAAAAACGACTTAGAAAATGTTCGGATGGCGGCCTGCTGCCGTCATTCCAGCCCAACTAGAAAACCCTTTCCTTTAACCCCGTGCAGGACTGATGTCGTCAGGACTCTGGGAGGCCGGGCAAAAAAAAAAGCTAAGCCATTACGCACATTTTTCTACACATGCGTTGGCGAGTATGCACACCCTCACTCGTACACACTTCCCTGACTCTCCTCTTAGAATTTTGGCACTCCCAAAGCTGACGACCTGTTGATAATGACCCTGAACCCATTATTTTGAGTCAATGAATTGAAAGAAATAGGGCAAAGAATGAAAGCCGCAGGGCCAATTAACGGCACTCTTTGATGTATTACTCTCGCTCGCCACTCAACCAGACCGCTGTTTGCCTTTTGTCTTTATCCCCTCTGTTATTCATTAATTATTCTGAGCGGGGTCAGAGTTCTTGTGGCTAATTGTGCAGACCGTCTCTCTTTGAGGATGGCAAAAGATTCGCCCAACACTGACACTCCCCCTGACTGTGCCCAGGCACCTTACATTATGCCAATTATTCCAATTCTTTGAATTTTTCCTCCTTCATTCTTCCTCGTGAACACGAGTACTGTTGGATAACTGCAGTTAAATTTAATTTAATTGGGAAACGATTGTATGTTTCATAACGTCTTACATTCTTGGTCCTTTAGTCCTGGTTTTTATTGTGGCGTTTTCTGTTTAAGCTTCTGCAGGGATGTTGCCCTCATTTTGTATTTTCTTTTTTTTTATCCGGACAATACTGGGAAAAATGATTATCAGGGTGAAATAGAACTTGACGTAGGCAGGAGTACCATTTAAATGATGCCCATTTCCTGTTTTTTAACGTGGAATTTTTATTCTATCGCCTTGACTAAGAGCTCCGTTTAAAAACCTTCCTGAATCTTAATGGAATTAATCCTGGTAAAATAAAGGTAAAATTAAAACAACAACAAAAAAAATCATTGGAGAAAGAATTTTAAATCACTTTTTTTAGGGCCTCCATTAATAGAACATGATTGCAGTTTTATAAGTAACAATCCCGTTACGTTGAAAATAGATGACAATGCACGACAAGGATGATGCATTTGAGAATTTATATTGGGTTGTTTGTTTGGTTTTTTGTTTGTTTGTTTATGTTAATGTAAATGTATTAAAATAAAGTGTAAGTAATTTAAATAAGGAGCAGCGTTAATTCCTTCCGGACCCAAGTCCGCTATAGTCCTACCCTCATTTTGTATTTTCTTTGTATATAAAAATAAATAAATATATATATATCATATATATATATATTCATATATTTATATAAATATACATATAGGACCAGTGACTCAAAGAGACGAGCTATCACTTCAACCTGAGAATGTTCCTGCAGATTCATGTTTGGCTGAACTTTTACAACCTGATTACGTCCACTCTTCTTTATTGTATTTTGGTTTTCTGCCCTGTCCCTTTCATGCACCGGAGTTCACTATGTTGACTTTAACATCATTAGGTAATCCACGGTGATGTAATTACCTCACACACACACAAACTGACAGGTCGTGTCCTACAGTTTACCGCCATCTTCCTCTCCGCACATGCCCAGAAACCACCGCTCGGTGCGTCTGCTGACAGGCTACTGTTTACAATCAGGAAAATTGATGGTTTTAGAACAATTATTATTATTATTATTTGATGAATGAACTGAAACGCAGCATCAAGAGCTGGAGATTCCTTCGTATCCTGGAGACAGGAAAGCCTGTCAGGGTCTACGCTAAAAGTCAATGCTACTCATTTGTCTTCAGTTCCTCTTGGAAGTGCGGTCTTCAAAGGCAGACCCATGTCGCTCCTCTTGCTCTGGGCAGCCCTTTAAAGGTTAGGTCCTGAGGCCATGTGTGTGTCCCTGAAGCCACTGGCTAAACATAAAGTCCCACTCTGACCTCCTTAATTTAGCACGTGTGTGTGTGTGTGAGTGTGTGTTTGCCTATCACAACTGCTCATCTTGTCTTTTAGCAGGGAACAAAGAGGCAGGGATGATGACAAAAGGCCTTGATAAGATCACGACGAAGCCCCCGACCCCAAACAAGGAGTCAGTACTCTGTCAGTTCCTTCAAGGCTTGTCGGTGATTGTTGATCCTATCTTTTAACTTTTTTTTTGACCCTGAGGAGTTTTAATGGAAGTGAAGTAACATGAATAGGAAGTTTTTGATTCGTCCTTTTTTTTTTTTTTTTTTTATGAGACCGTATGCTTTAAAAGAGTTTAGGAAATTCCCTCTGTAAAGTCCTTGGGTTTTTTGATCGGCGTTTTGTAAGTTTTATGAATTTGAAAATAATCTCCCTTGGAGGAATGAAATCTTTACTGCCACAGAGTTCTGTTGCTTGGGAAAAGTAATCTTTCCTTCTGTTTTGACTTGATAAAATCCACTGCACGTGCTGACTCTTTCTCGGAATGTTTGTCGGTCCGAGATTAATTTTCCCAAAGTCCGCTGCACGTGCTGACTTTCTCGGGAAATATTTGGAGGCTTGATATCAATCTTTGCTTCGCTTTCTTTCTTTATTTCCGACATTTCCTCCAAGTTGATATCATGTGGAACCAAAACACTCGATTACAAACACAGACCCCTCCTCCTCCTCCTCCTCCCTCCCCTCCTCCTCCTCTTCCCCCCACCGCCCC
>NC_024314.1:24400092-24402006 GCF_000523025.1 Cynoglossus semilaevis | reverse complement strand
CTCGAATAACAATTATGTTGCTCTTGTGTCCGTCGTAGCCACCAGGTAAACCTCCAGCCCCCTCCCTCCCTCTTTTCTTAAGCAACGATCGCCTTTCCCAGCAGGAAACCTCTTCAGGTCCCAATACACAGCCCGTGTTTACCTTCTACCCCCCGTGTTCCCTGCTCACTCCTCCAACCACGCTAACTAGTAACACTGCTATAATCCACACGTTATACTTTTTTTTTTACCCCTCCGCCCCCTCCCTTTTTGAATCCTATTAGTGTGTAAACTTAGTTTAACTAAAAAAGACTGTCTACTTCACTCAATTAGCCCTAAAAGGATTAGCCCGCTGGTATGAGGCAGGAGGTTTAAACAGGAATGGAATTTTTGGCAGACACCTGCTCAGTCTATTGCATTAATCTTATAAAAGAAGGCTGTGGGGTTTTGCGAGGGGCCCCGGCGATGCCCGCAGATGGAATGGTTGAATGGACGTCTATAGAAAGTGCATTGGTACCAGCACAGATGGAATTAGCACCAGAAGGAACACAAGCAGACGGGAAATGGTGTCCCGTGAAACGTCGACAGATCGAGATGTAATAACACGATATTGATGTTCGAAAACTGGTCAAGAAAATGCTCTGCTTTCCTGAAGGGGGCCGGGAAGGGGGGCAAAGGAAACAAATGTTCGTAGTTTTTAAATCCCAGCCTTGAAATATCAATTAAGGCGAACCCAAGTCTCCAGACAGACCACTGAGTTATTTCCTGTCAACTGATGACATAACTTAGTTAATAACCAGTGACCAAGACTGTATCTGTAGTAGTCTGCACTGGAAAGATGTAGATGTAAGGAGTTACAGAAAAAAACAGTTGAAAGCAGCCAGTCTGGTCTATTTCTGTCAAGACCTGGTGCCGTGACCCACAACCCAAATTACGGGAGTGATGGAAGGTCAACAGAAAAATATGATTATACTGTGGCCAGAGTGGACGTCAGCTCATGATCGCAGGTGTTAGGTTTTGAGGTTGGAATGTCACGGCGCTAAGAGGAAATGTATCTGTTAAATAGACACAGGAATCAGCTCTGTAATAGTTTGGGACTGCATTTCATTTTGATTTCTGACAAAATGGGTTGAACCAGTGAAGCTGACCAAAGAAAAATGTATCAGTACCTGGCACTATTTCTTGTGCCAGGCACTGATACACCTTTGAATGACACCTGGGGAACAGCTTCAGTCAGAAGAGTAGAAAAACAGTAGAAGAATAAAAAATACAAAGGTGTAAAAACTACTAACACGTTATGATATGGATTTAGCAGCAAGAAAAAAAGTTTTTGGATGTAGTACAGATTTGGCAGTAGTACAGCACTTTATTAAAGTATTGTAGTACTAGCGTATCAGCAATGGAACGGTACAAGACCAAGCTGTTTTAGGTGTTGATTGAGCAAAAATCACTCAAAGTATTACATGTAACTGGCTAACAAATGTAGGTTAATCTCCAGCGTGACATAAACAAATAACAAAGAGACTTGTTTTTTCATCTCCATGTAGCCTGTTAAAAACAGGAAGTCTAAAAAGCAGCTTTGTATTGTTTTTCCTCAAGCCTTGGAAGATGATTCCTAAGGTTTTAATGAAAATACTGCTAAATATTACACTGGTAAATTTGAGTTGGAAAGGCTTCCTTCTCTGTCAAAAAACTGTCCAGGTGTTGCACTAGTCAACTTTGGTCACAGTTCCCGCTTAACACATTGCAAAACAGGGAGGCAACTCGACTTATTCACACAAGCTTTTTCCAAACTTGTCATTAGAAAGGTAAAAAATTCCTGAAGTGTAGTCAAATCCTCCCGGTCCCTTAATCACCCTTCTTCCCAGAAGTGTCAGAGTGGGTCTCATACCAACACCTCACAATGTCTTTCCCGGAGGTCTCTCCACAACTCTG
>NC_024314.1:24398387-24400051 GCF_000523025.1 Cynoglossus semilaevis | reverse complement strand
CCCCTCCCCCCCCTCCCCACCTTCAGGGATTATGATATGTTTTATCCAGACATGGTCTGTGTTTTTGTTCTGTGTGTCAATTACTAGAACATTCTGGTGGCTTGATCTCCGCTGTTGTATGAACGACCAGTGTAGTTGGAGGTCAGGGTCGAGCCGCCGGTGCAGTGATGTGTGTGTGTGTGTGTGTGTGTTGTAATGTTGGAGTTATGTTCATTGTTATAATCGAGGGAAAATCAAATGGGAATTGGCTCTGGGAGATTTTTCTTTTCCCGTCTAATCCTGTTAGAGTCTCCAGTTAACCTTTGATAATATAATAGATCTATAAAAAGAAATCACATGTCATGACTCAATTATATAAAAATCTTGGTCACATCCAAATATAGCAGCCATGGTGAACTTTGATGGAAGGTGGACCAATTCATCCATATGGAAATTTTTATTCCAAGAATTCCATAGTAAGATTGTTGTAGAAGTTATGATTTACGAAACTTAAAATGCTTAAATATGTCCGAGCATAAAAGAATAACTGAAAGATTCACAAAATCAAATAACTATGATCTAAAAGACCAAAAATGATGACAAAATAAAAAGTTCCCAATTTGGATTAAATGTTCCTCTGAATCAGGCCTGGGCAAACTAAGGCCCGGGGGCAGGAAGCGGCCCATTCAGCTTTTTAATCTGGCCTGCCAAACCTTTCCAAAGTATATATTTTATATACCCACGTTTCCCCAATAGATGGCGTAGAAAAAGTATACCCACGTTTCCCCTTTTAGCCTTTATGCATGACTTTTACAGGTCATTTATCTTAGTTCACACGAACGCTCCTGACCCGGCCCCTCAGTTCAATGTTAGGGCCCATTGTGGCCCGTGAGCCAAAAAGTTTGCCCACCCCTGCTCTAAATGATGGAAAATCCCCTAAAAATCTCTTAAATTCTCTTTTATTTAACTTAATTTACAATTGATTTTCGGTAAAGTGGATCATAATCCAATTTTGGTACTTTTTAAAAAAAAAACATTTTGGCCTCGAGTGGTCGGGTGGTGCAGATAAAACCTGTCCATGGGCCTTAACGGGGTCAGACCAACAATCTGGAAGAACCGTCGACTCGATAAAGATATGTACAGAGCTCAGAGACATCTGTGTGTACAAATATTTATGTACAGTAGCACTAATAAAGCTTTTTCTCTCCCAGAATGCCTTTCTGCCCAAACGCGGGGGACATTATCTTCAATTAGGAAAGACTGTGTTTGCCTGACCAACACATTAAGGCCCTGTCTGCTACAAACTGCCGTGTCGTGGAAGATAAGGGTCCAAGTGTGAGGAAAGCTGCAGTTCCCAGGGGCAGTAAACGCAGCACATCCTTGTGGATGTGGTGTTAAAGTCAGCCGAAAGTGAACTGTAGTCAAGCCACAGGGTGAGTGATAAGGATCAAAACCAGCCTTTGACCTTTGACAAATGTTTATCCATATATTGTTAAAACAATGTCACCCAGTCCTTGTGTTTATGTTCATAAAATTATTAAACTAGTGTATTAGTTTATATTGTATATCTGCATATATGTTTTAAAATTGCGTTTCATTAGAAACAGACTTGTGGAAATTAAATAAATCTGGGTAAATATATAAATTTATAAATTAAAAAAACTGAAGAATCAGTTCAACATTCC
>NC_024314.1:24393115-24398379 GCF_000523025.1 Cynoglossus semilaevis | reverse complement strand
CAGTTCAACATTCCCCCCCTCCCCGCTGCATCTCTTTTTTTTTTTTTTTTTTTTTTTTAATTTGACATTTTTAACAGAATGATTTCCCCAAACTGTTTTAAGCCCATGTGACCAGTCTTTCCTATTAGGAGGACAGTTTTTAAATCAGGTCAAGATAACGCCTCAGGTCAAAGGTCGTGTACATTCAGCATATATTTTGGCTTTCCTCGGTAACAAAGGCAGAGCCTCCAGTGAAAAAAAAGAAAAACACTAAAATGATGAAGGGTCATTTTTCTTGATGTTAGCTAAAAAAAAAGCCATCACAAAAAAATGCAGGTTTTTCTCCAAGCTAACCGAGATTCATATGAAACATTTGATGCTTGTTTTATTGGCCTCATGACTGTGTCCAGGGTTTTGGTCACCCAGTCAGTCTAGGTGGGTGGTCATAACCAATCCAAACTGCCGTCTTAGGGACAGTTCCAGTCCCACAAACACGTCCTCTTTCCCCNNATCTTGTGACATCATTTTGTAAATTTTTTAAATTTATACCACCAATTTTCTTTTTTTTTTATTGAGTTCCAAAGGCACTGAGGATGTGTATTATATATTACTGCAGCTTCCTTTTCTAGTCCCAAAACATTCAGGATTACCGGTAGGTTAATTTTACAGTCCATGCGGACCACAGGTAAATGTGATGATAGTCTAGGACGCTCAAATAAAAAACTGCCAGAATTTGACCAATCCAGTTGACATTAGAATGGACTATATACAATAGAGGCTTAATAAAAACAACGACATGCAAGTTAAGTTCCGGTGGGCCACGTAAAATTAGTTGGCGGCCCAGATTTGGCCCACTAGCCTCGAGTTTGACACATGTGGTTTAGACTGTACTTTGATTAAACCAATGATTTTCTCGACTCACTGGCCGC
This sequence comes from Cynoglossus semilaevis, assembly GCF_000523025.1. Classification (NCBI taxonomy): domain Eukaryota; kingdom Metazoa; phylum Chordata; class Actinopteri; order Pleuronectiformes; family Cynoglossidae; genus Cynoglossus; species Cynoglossus semilaevis. The sequence continues at coordinate 24,397,471 of NC_024314.1, read as the reverse complement.
TCATTCCCTCACCTCTCACCTCTCACCTGTCACCCGATGACCGTCTGGATGAACCAAAAGTCTACTAAAAAATAAAACCTTCCACGTTACAAAGCGATAGATCGCCACAGTTTGTGCCTTCAGATTCTGTCTGGCTGTGACCAGATTACATTCCTGTGGCATAATGCATTGGTCAGGCCGCTGCACTGGTCAGTCACTGCCACAGTACGGGCCGTTCAGGCTGGTTTTGTTGAATGTGTGGATAACTTTTCCACCACGGCACACTGACGTGTCTGTTCACCACCGTGACTCACAGGCTCCGTCGTGGACATTAGGACGAACAGACGTGGATTTGTTGTGAGCATCTGAGGTATTTACGTGCGTCGCCGTATCTGACGGCGCTTTCAGGACGGCAGCATTAGCAACGTTAGCAGTTTAGACTGATAGCGATATATTCTCAAACCTTTATCGCAAATGCATCGTCTGGCGTAGAGGTAGCGTTTCCTGCGATTCGCCACGGAAAATTGAGCGCGTCAAGTTATTCAGGAAACTGTTTTTTCATCGCGACTCACAAAAGGATCTTCTCTCCCACGTCCCACCTGCATCCACCAAACCACTCTTCCTGTACTAGTGAGGGTGGGTGGAGGGTGCAGGGAGGGGAGGGGGGTTGCATGTACCTTGAGGCATACACCAACTGCACACAAACACACACGTCACACACAGGACCAGCTTTAGCACATGAAAGGCCTCCTACAGATGTGAAAAACATAGTGCATCAATGCTTTGAAGTCTATCACTCAGCCATCTAATGTAGGGATGTTTTCTCCTCCTTTAAAAGTCTGATTCATATCTCCTTCCCAGAAACGTCCTCCCTGAAGCCTGCTTAGACTGGGCGTTGTGGGAGTTATTTGGCTTTTCTCACAACAGCCTCTCGGTGCGTCCGAAAACATGCAGAATTCATCTGCACTGTTGCATCAAAGCAACGAAAGCAAGGAAATAGATGTGATCGCTATTAATCCCAGATGAGTTTTTTATATATATATATAAATTTATATACCCAGAGGTTGGGAAAAGAAATCTGAGCCCAGTTTTGGTCTCTTTGAAAGAACAAGGAGAAAATGCGATTGAGGATGAAAATGTATTCATTTGAAATTTCCTTTTTTGCAGCTTTATTTATAAAACAATCAAATTATAAATAATTTGATTATTAATGATCATTATTCCTTTATTCTTCTTTTTCTGTTTAATACTAAAACATTTTGAAACTTTTATTATTTAAAAATGTATTTGTTATTTTAAACCAGTGGTTCCCAAAGTAGGGGGCGGGCCTCTCGAAAGGGGCACAGAGCTCTGACACTGTAAGGTACTAACTAATATGTTGATACACCGAAGAGAATCAGATGAATCGTGTTGGGTTTGAAATTTCTTTGGCGCTCAAATGCAGTTGAAGGTTTTACAAAGACCACACTTTTTTGGCTCGGGTGCCACTTTAGCCTATTCAACTGACCAGGCTAAAGTGATCTACCCAATGAAAATGTTAAATATATATTTACTCTTACATACTCTGTATATACAGTATATGTCGGGGTACTGATTTAAGGCATTTAGCTGTATACCACAGTATGGTTCAAACTACAGTCTATAAAATAATATTTATATTTAGAAGGCATTTAGCTGTATACCACAGTATGTTTCAAACTCTATAAAATAATATTTGTATTAGCATAATTATGTAACAGCTGTGAGAATCGTTATCGCATTTTTTCTGGGTTTCGCCAAATATGCTGGAATTGCATGTGGGGTATTGCGATGTTTACCGCAATTAGGGGGGAAATTACTGTTATCGGTTGATATCAGAATTGAAAATTGTTGTTTGGACAATATCAGCATATCGGATTTTGGTAAAAAGTTCATATCGGACATCCATATTTATATATATGTATATATTTTTTTTTTTTTCGTAATCTTCCATCACTCCCTTTGCGATGTACTGGTAGAGTCCAATCTACTAATTGGGCGCCCCCGATGTTATTGGTAGAAAATTACGGATTTTTAAAACTAGAAGAAATTTGTAGAATCATTTAAACCCAGAGAACTCTGTTCTCTCAGTGAAACCCAAACGTGAAAATATAATACTGTTGTATCGGCAACTGTTTTCTGTCAATTACCTAATAAAACAACCAACTTTTTCCCAACTACGGCAATTAAGTAACACTAACTGTAAAGCTAACAGTATTTTCTTTTAACTGGTTAAACTGACACCTAAAATAATACCACTCATCGAGGATCAGGGCCCATCACATCAGCCGTCACCTTTTCAAAGGCAGCTCTAAGGAATACATTACAGCGAGTCATTAATGCAGTTTGCCTGCAGCAGAGGTGGTTCAACAGAAGGGACCTGCTGTGATTACAGCCTCATTGGGTTTCATATTTATAACAGCTGACGGGGCTTCGCAATTACACATGTGACAGTGTATTTAACATGTGAGTTTTATTTTTCACCTGACACTGAAGTCATTACCTGTGGTGATATACGGGTCATTAAGGAGGAGCATGTGGTCAAGTCACCCCATTGAAGGTGGGTTCATTTAAAGTGGAGATGTGAATTGTTTGTACTGCGATCATGGCTCTTTGTCTGTTGTGCCGTATAAACCTAACGTGGGGAGAATGGTAGAAACAAAGGTGTTTAATTTAAGGACCAGGAGATAACCTTCATCAAATCTTTCATATATTTAAATCGGTCTGTTATGTGGGCTACGAACCAATAACCTTCTCGATCCCCTCAGAATTATAAAACCACTGAAGATAGCAGTTCTGGAATTTTTTTTTATTCTCTAATACTTTTATTTCCATCTCTGCAGCTTTGTCGAAACTCCATTACAGAATACACCCTGTAGGTGGCAGTAATACGCATCATAGGATGCCGCCCAAAGACGATGCAAGAAAAGGTTGTTAGCAGAGTTATTTAGCCTAGCTCAAGAGGAAAGTGACTATTTTTTTAACAAATCTCAAAAATAAAACCTTTTAGTTTTCAATTTGTTGGTTTATGTTTTTTAAAAAAAAATGCAGTGCATTTAAAGTTAGGGTTCGGGTTAAAACTTCCAGGTCTGCCAGAGGTGTCAAACTCATTATGGTTCAGGGGCTTCATCAATCGGGCCAAACCAGTGCAATCATAAAATAATTACATATACATTTTTAAAAAGTCAGTCTTTTTCTCCTTTGTTTTTATACAAAAAAAGTACATTAGAAAAACCTTCATATTTAGTGAAATATAATTTTACAAAACATTTCCTGAAAATTAAGTCTAGGTATTTTTTTATTTCAAGCCGTAGGTTTCACACTGTTTTAACGCAATAAAAGGATTGAATTGATTCAAGTTAGTACTTAGCACCACCCGCAGGGCAGGATGGAGGATGCTAACTATAAAAAAAAACTATCAAAAAAAAAACTATTAATATACTGATCATTTTAAGGGGTTAACTTAGTGTGTTGACCCACCTTCCACCTGTTGTGAGGCTGGTGCCGTGCAGTGGACAGCGCTCTGGTGTGGACTCCGAGGTAGGGACACTGGTGACCGCCGCTGCTGGAACATGGCAGGCAGAACTGAGGCCAGCTATGTGGATATGGTCCAGAGTTATAACAACCATCCTGGTCGTCTCTTTGAACCGCCCAGTGGTCATTTGGACCGGAGCCTGAGTGGAACATTTCATACAGGCCGGAACTGTAATGAGAAACAAAAAGGGAACGAGTCCTCGTAAATCCGAATAATGAAATTGTTATATTACCCTTATTAAATCATGATTTACCCTTCGATTTCTCAGTGGATAACTAGTTTACAAAGAGAAAAAAAAAACTAGGGCAGAACAGAAATGCATGAATAAAAGCGCTTCAGTGTCTGTGAGCATTTCCCATTTTCTAAGGACTGAAGGTTCATTAGAGCAGAAGCTGCTTTTTTTTTTAAGGACGGCACGATCTGCTCGGGTGCTCGACGTTATGTCTTGCCAATTTTTAAATAAAACACATGAGAAAACATTTATAGATGTTCTACCACAGTAATAGAAGTACTTGTATGCCAAGTACTTTTTACTAATTTTTTCACCTTCTTATGACTCATTTAGCATTTTTTATTAACTCATCTCCTTTATAAGGCCAGGGCAGGAGTATATATATATATAGATATATGTTTATATATATATAAACAACTACTGAATGAAATTCAATGTATTGTTGCTTTACAGTAGGTTCCCAACGTGCGGGTCAGGCCCTCGTACGGGTGACACAGACTGTCACAGGGTGGGCCCAGCCAGTCAAATTAATATATATATATATATATATATATATGTATGTATATATATACATATATATATATATGTATAT
>NC_024314.1:24391474-24392670 GCF_000523025.1 Cynoglossus semilaevis | reverse complement strand
TAAAACTTCCAGGTCTGCCAGAGGTGTCAAACTCATTATGGTTCAGGGGCTTCATCAATCGGGCCAAACCAGTGCAATCATAAAATAATTACATATACATTTTTAAAAAGTCAGTCTTTTTCTCCTTTGTTTTTATACAAAAAAAGTACATTAGAAAAACCTTCATATTTAGTGAAATATAATTTTACAAAACATTTCCTGAAAATTAAGTCTAGGTATTTTTTTATTTCAAGCCGTAGGTTTCACACTGTTTTAACGCAATAAAAGGATTGAATTGATTCAAGTTAGTACTTAGCACCACCCGCAGGGCAGGATGGAGGATGCTAACTATAAAAAAAAACTATCAAAAAAAAAACTATTAATATACTGATCATTTTAAGGTGTTAACTTAGTGTGTTGACCCACCTTCCACCTGTTGTGAGGCTGGTGCCGTGCAGTGGACAGCGCTCTGGTGTGGACTCCGAGGTAGGGACACTGGTGACCGCCGCTGCTGGAACATGGCAGGCAGAACTGAGGCCAGCTATGTGGATATGGTCCAGAGTTATAACAACCATCCTGGTCGTCTCTTTGAACCGCCCAGTGGTCATTTGGACCGGAGCCTGAGTGGAACATTTCATACAGGCCGGAACTGTAATGAGAAACAAAAAGGGAACGAGTCCTCGTAAATCCGAATAATGAAATTGTTATATTACCCTTATTAAATCATGATTTACCCTTCGATTTCTCAGTGGATAACTAGTTTACAAAGAGAAAAAAAAAACTAGGGCAGAACAGAAATGCATGAATAAAAGCGCTTCAGTGTCTGTGAGCATTTCCCATTTTCTAAGGACTGAAGGTTCATTAGAGCAGAAGCTGCTTTTTTTTTTAAGGACGGCACGATCTGCTCGGGTGCTCGACGTTATGTCTTGCCAATTTTTAAATAAAACACATGAGAAAACATTTATAGATGTTCTACCACAGTAATAGAAGTACTTGTATGCCAAGTACTTTTTACTAATTTTTTCACCTTCTTATGACTCATTTAGCATTTTTTATTAACTCATCTCCTTTATAAGGCCAGGGCAGGAGTATATATATATATAGATATATGTTTATATATATATAAACAACTACTGAATGAAATTCAATGTATTGTTGCTTTACAGTAGGTTCCCAACGTGCGGGTCAGGCCCTCGTACGGGTGACACAGACTGTCA
>NC_024314.1:24328251-24391449 GCF_000523025.1 Cynoglossus semilaevis | reverse complement strand
TATATATATTTCAGTTGTTATTCATATTTAATGTTAAAACTTGACTTGTCACTGCAACGGCCCAATTTATAACAAGGGGGCGCTGCTGAAAAAGTTTGAGAACCACTATTCTTAAAGTGTCAGTTTAAACTCACAGAGAAGTGGAAGAACGCGCAAGCTCCTCAAACGACCTTCGGTTACGACCAGGACCACTAACCCACTCCACCACCGCGTGGTCTCCTTTCAACATTACGGTACACCCCAAATTAGCCAAGAGACTTAATGACCTCTATTTTTTTTCTAGGTTCTAACAGGAAGTCTGTGCTGCGGCCTGGTCGAAGAACATTAAGGAACGCAATCCACTTTCCAGAGAAAAGTTGCCCAGAACTGAATTAGACCCAGGGAGGAAGTCATCAATAGCCGATGGTCTCCAGAGGGATCCAAGGACGATGGTGTGAAAGTAAGTACTTCACATCCAAATTACAATATTTGAGTGCAAATTAGCTGTCAGTGTCACCGAAGTACTAATAGAGAGTACATGGGAAATAGGACACAGAGAAGTGCTGGAACACTTTAAGAAAAAGGTAAAATGAGGAAAATGTGTGATTATAATCTCAGTTTCTGCCTCTCTCTCTCTCTCTCTCTCTCTCTCTCTCTCTCTCTCTCCTCGTGTGGGAGGTTAATTGGCAAGGCATTTGGCTGCCTGGCTGTCCACACATGGTGCAAACACTGTTTAATTGCCTTTATTCTGTCACCAACAGTGCAGAATTCTTCCACAGGCGGTTCTGGGCCTGTGGATTAGTGGACGGAGGGTCGAGGAGAGGAGACCGGTTCTGGGCCTGTGGATTAGTGGACGTGGGTCGAGGAGAGGAGACGGAGGGTTTTGTCCACCTAGCTGCATTCCGACGGTCATTTAGAAAACAAGTGTCCGGTTTGTGTGGGGGTTAAACCCGGGTCTTTGTCCTGTATTTGAGAGCGCCTCTGTTTGCCCGTGAGCAAGGCATTACACGTCGATAACAATGGACTGGGACATTAACACACGGAGAATGTGGTTTGGGAACGCCGCTCAGACAGGCCGTTGTAGTGCGTCCACCGCTCTAACGCCACTATTGGTGTGGTTACGGTTACTCTCAGAGGCCATTTCTTTAGGAACGCCATCCAAGTACCTGGTACTGATCTTGGTACTGATCCTGGTACTGATCCTGATTGACTTCAGTTCATTCAGAAGATGCTCTGATGAATTCAATCCATGAACTCCGTTAAGATAATTTTTTTTTAAATATATTTCTTGACATTTTCCCATATTAATAATTCTATTATTTTAGATAAATCCCAAATAAAAACATATTTGCTTTTCTGGTTCAGCAATATACAGGGAAAAATGTTAACAATTGTTTTATCGTATTTTTCAGACTATAAGTCACACTTTTTTTTGACTGAGGTTGCGACTTATATATTATATACACTGACAGCCACTAGAGGGCGATCTAGGCTTCTGTATCAGTATCTGCTACCCCTGTAGAACTTAACTTTTTTAACATTATTTTCACACCGACAGCCGCTAAAAGGGAACAGGTGAGACTCCAGAGCAACTTATAGTGCGGAAAATACGGTAAATCGTGATTAGATACAATGCCGATTAATTATGATTCATCTACAGCCAATAATTAGTATTAAAATCCTTTGACAGACCTAAAAGAAATTGGATAAGTGTGTTCATTTTTATTTTTATTAATATATAGTAATTACTCAGGTGATTTCTTTTTTTTTTTTCTTTTTTTTGTCTGCACCGTAGCTAAATCTTTTCAATCTTGTCAATAGGTCATGCATCCAACTGTTGGTCAGGCCATTGTTTTTACGATGCTGTGGTTTAACGTAGATCAGCTGAGGATCTTCTCCTTCGTCTTAATTGGCCCATCTTAATCAGTGGGACTCATTATGGATTGTCTCCTGAAAGGCCGTGTAATGCTATTGTGATGGCCTCAACTCATGAGACCAAAAACCTTATGATCCTGTGGTTGTTGAACAAGCGGTCGCCCAGTTTGACTTCCTTTCAAACCAACCAAGATCCGGCGGTGAACCACAGGCTCCCCGCTGCTCTGCAGATAGGGTTTACAGATAACACAAAGCCTTGTTGTTGCTCAGGGACACCAGCACACTGTGGCTCACGGCTTCAGACCTATTTGTAAAGATCACACTTGTTTGTCCGCAGTGACACCGGTCTCTCAGTGGATACAGTGAAGACCAGCAGTTGATATTTTTCTGTTGATATTTTTGTTTTGTTTGAAGGTTTTGATTAAGGTTTGATGCAATAGATAAACTGAGTTAAATTTGACAGCTCTCTTTTATAGTTGAATACTTCGTCGTTACTGCACTTGGGCAAATGCATCCATTTACATCCATCCCTCAACATAAATATTCATATTTATATTCAGTTCTTACTTTTCTATTATTTTGCATCCAGAAATTGTAATTTCCAGACCGTGAACAGAACTTCCTAGACCCAGTTTACAGTGATTCTACACTGTCATGAATTTTACAATATTTATAAAAACATATTTCATATGTGAAAATAACATTTGTCAAGCTAATTACCGTATTTTCCGGACTAAAAATCGCACTTTTTCATCCTTAGGCTGTGTTTCCGACTTATACTTCGATGCAACTCATATATTTTCCCACTGACAGCCACTAGAGGGCGCTGGTATGACATATACTTGGCAGCGACTTATAGTACAGATTTGAGGTATTTTGCCTCAAATCTGTGTCTATTTCTGCTCCGAGCTCCACGTCTGTGTCAAAGAGGGTCGTGGGCCAGATATGGACAGCAGCCGGCTGTTTGACGGTCACTGTTGTCGTGGGTGTGTCATATTATCTGCTGACGCTGATGAGTTGGAATTGATCATTTCCTTTATATAGATATATTGTTTTTTTGTGTCTGTTACAACAAATGAGGCCATTAACAATTGTCAGCTTTTATGTTTGGATTTTATAAATACATGGTATTACTAGAGTATTTTAACTGCACTAAATTGGTCCAAATGTTTTTATGACTCACATTTTGAATTTAACTTGTGGCTAAATTTTTTATTTATTTTTTAAACAGGGTTTTGTGCAGTCGAAACGTTGCACAGCCCTGATTTAGCACACGTTCATTTCTACGTCATATAGCTGTGTGTTCAAATGTACCAGCGTTTCCGTCTTCTCTGCTGCTGCTGCTGTTTGAGAGCTTATATTTGAGTCTAACCAAAGCTGCGATCCAACGATCAGATGTGTGTCCACCTCACACGTCCATCAGATCCATTCTGTGACTTCAAAGAGTGGGCTCAGGAAGAGGCTGCAGACCGTGGATGAACATTCACTTTCACTGGTCCTGTGGTCAGGGATGTGCACCACCACCTCTGAGACACTTTGAAGTCAGTCCTCAGAGCAGACAATGTTTACATTCTTCCTGCACATGCCCTCCTGCCCTCTGCCTCTCCCACCGCTCTGACTCTCAGATTCTTTAAGTGTTGGATTTTATATAAACTTAAATAAATACCAAATCAAATTAAATCCAAATTACGTTTTAAGCAATTCTGTCATCCTAAAATACGTATAAAATAAGACAATGCAGAAATATGTCATTTCAATATTTGCCACAAGATGGTGCTGTTTTTACCGAATTTACATGTTAATAAAAACTATTTCTAGATTTCGTTTTTTTCAATTACGACTGGAATTTGTATACAAAGCGTAAAGACGTCGTTGTGTAATAGCCCGTGATGACATATACAAAAATGTCTATAAAAATCTAAATGTGGAATAGAAATGTCCCCCCCCCCAACACACACACATCCGGTGTACGCCTCCGTTATTACACACTAAGAAATCGACTTAGTCATTAAGGATGTGACTCAGTGTCCCGTGAGGCCTTTTTACACCCGTCCACCATATTTCTGTTTCCCCCATCGCAGCCCCAGTCCTTCACATGTTCACTTATGACAAGGACATTCCCGTGATGCAAGATTGGAGAAGTTGACAGGGTTTTTGTTTTGTTTTTTCTAATAAAGAATATCAAGTGACTTGAAAATGAGGAAATTCATCTTCAGGAAACATGAGAACTTTTCTGCCTTGTCATCCTGATGTGTGCAAACAAGTTGGGACAAGACGCGAGAAGGGAGATAATAATACGATGTTCAATTATAATTAAAGAGTCTGAAACCCGTGTGTTGTCACATTTAAATGTCACCATTAAGCTGGCAGACAAAGTGTCAGGAGCATAGCTTCTCTGAAGGCTTTTTTTTTTTAATTAGAGTAAAAATACCCAATAATTACTTTACAATTGCTTTTTTATTTGTTGGTGTTGACAAGACAACATTAAGGTGACAATACACATTTTTACATGACAAAAGTACGAAACGTCAGGACACTGAAATGGCTTTTCTATTTAGCTTCCAACACAGGGTGAAAATGTAAATGTTAGCATAGATATAAATCAAACTCCTGTTAAACGACACAGTCAAAATAGGTCAAAATGATTTGTTAAAACTAATGAATAAACATTTACTGTATGTGATATAAACTGAAATTAAACACAACATAAAAATATAAAAATATTTAAATATTTTAGGACAATGAAATTGCTTTTCTATAGCTCAAGGTACGTTTCTAATACTGTGAGACTATATAAACATTAGCTTAAAAATCAAGCAGATCAAATCCCTGAAAGAGATTGTTGTCAAAATACTACAAACTATTAATTGGCCAGATACTGTATGTGATATTTAAACACAATAAAACACAAATATGTAAACTCACAGTAGCTTTAATCTAAAAAAAAATGTAAAAGCTAAACCTAGCTAAAAGCTAAACAGCCACAGTTTAGCCAACTGCCAAAAGCTAACTGCTGTCCTAATATTAGTTCAACTGCTCTGAGAATTCAATTCCTTCAACACAAATTGTAAACAAAGTCAATTCCATTCCGTGCTGGCACACCAAAACAGTAACAATACAAAGAGGAACTTAGCTGCCACAGAAAGGGTTTCCAAATGCCAGAGATTAGCCGCAGAGTTTGTGTTTTTTTTTATTATTATTATTATTTCTAAATATATCCTTGTTTTCACAAGCTACGACAGAGCTGGCTTTGTGGAATGTTTACTTATGTGAAGACATTTAAAAAAATGCAGTTTACTTTGTTACAAAACTGTAGCAGGTTAAATCACAAGATAAACAAAGATTAGCCTCACTTAGCTTGTATTTTTAGCATTGTAGCTAAGACTGATGATATCTGAGTCTTTTATTTCTGTGTTTTTTAAGTTAAATTCCATTGTAAAATATAATTGATCAATTATCAACACATTTGCATCTTTACGTTTACTGACTGGTCACCTAATCATTATATATTGTTGTATTAGTTATAATAACAACCAAATTACCTAAATCTACTCTGTAAGAACTGAAATGAAATAAAATGAATATAATTTTTTTTCTAAAATAATATTGGATAAATATTTTGCCATAGTATTGTATTGAGCCTCCGGTTTAAAAAAAAAAACAAAAACATATATATATATATGTATACATATATACATATATATATATATATATATACATATATACATCTATATATGTATATATATATTTGAAAGTTTAAAACCAGAAATTGCATTGAAATTGCACAGAACGTTTAGTGATGCTTCAACAAACTTCCCAACAATAATTTGGTCAATAAATCACGCCTTCATTTTTCAAGTATTGTTTGCAAGTCATTGCAGGTCGAGAGATTAGAAAAATCTGGAATTACCTGCAGTGCATGGGATAATGACGACAGGCGCACCGGTTGCAGTTTGGTCATCAGTTGTGGAAGCATGGAGTCGTTTGAAACGCCCAACCTTTAAAGCACTTTGTGTTTCCTCTTTTCTGTCTACCAGGAGCGGGGCGCAAAGGGAAGCTTTTCCTGTCAACTGCCCCATATCCAAAACAGAAACCACCACCACAACGTTTTGCAAGTCATTGTGTTGCATAAGGACGAAGGCCGGCGAATCAAAGTGATCTGGAAACAGAACTTTTTCCCGTCACTTCTCCTCCACAAAGTTGTGAAGGTGGATGCTCAAAATACAGCCTTGACTTAAATGCTCTTAATTCCATATTCTTGAGACGCCGCATCCGAAAGCGCAGCGCACACACACACACACACACAAGTGGGATTTTGATCACCTTTATGAAATAGTTGCATCTCTCTCCAGTGGGAGAGGGGCCGTCGGTTGTGCAGTCATGGTCACACTCTAATCTGCATAATAACAGTGATGAAGAACCCATCAGTGGCAATTTGAGAGGAAGAGCCTCCCAGACCCTCCTTCACACGCCTGTTGATTGTGTTTATTCACGACAGTTAGGTTGATGAGGGAGCAATATGGAGGAGGCTGGATGGACACTTGCCACGTGTTAGCGCTAAAATAGCAGACATCTCTACGCCAAGAACAAACATCGAAGGCGGACTGAAATCAAGGCGTCCGCCGGAGCTCTCCGGAATGCAAATTTCAAAAGCACTTCATTACTTGTTTTTTTTTCCCCTCCTCTTTTTTTTCCCTTCTCCTCTTCATGCAATCTTGTGTCTGAGAGATTGAACTAAGTGGTTAATCAAGACTCCAACCAAAGTATGTCTGAGGAGGAGACAGAGGAGGCTCCTCCGCTCAAAGACAAGACGGTGACCTGTGTGTGTTTTCATGAGATGACCAGCAGGGGTTAGGGGTCAGAGTTCAGGCAAAGAGGAGCATTCTTTCTTCAAACGCAGTCGCCATCATTGGCCGCGAGCCTCAGAAACTGTGTTGAAAGCCTGAGTTAGCACTGAGGGTCGCGACCCAGTCTTTGGGAAACAATGGCTTAGAGTATACGATGTTATAATCCTATAAAAATATTTGACATTACTGAAAATTTAAGGTATTACTTCGCCAGTTCTATTATTCAGTTCAGATTTTTTTGTTGCCGTTGTCTTCTCAAGGGGATCGTACGACCTTTGAAATTAATCTGTATGACTACCACGTACTACAGTAGCCCAGGTGTACTCTGTTCTAAGGCCAAGTATACAAAGTGTACTTAGTCTAAATAACCAAGTCCCTCTTTAAGGGCAGAGGGTTTAAATCAATGAGCATCAACTGGAGGCCCGTGGGCCAAATCTGGCCCACTGAACTCTCCAACTCGGCCCATGACTGGATTCTAAAAAAAACATCATATTATAATGTTAGACAAAATTGTGATTTTTACTTTTATTAGAGTGTCCGGCTGCCCAAGGTGTCTGTGTAGAAAAATTCTGGCCCTGGACAAATGTCACCTCTGACCTCTGATTTGAGCATTTATCTTCAGTCAAACTGCAGTTCAATGTTTTCTCGGCTTTCTCGTTTAAGGTTGTTGACAAATAGAGAACATGAATTTGACAGGAAGGTGAAAAAGTAGCAGGAGCTCCGTTGGTGATGTTGAGTGAATCCACTGTAGAGGCCTGTTCACACATGCATCACATTCCACTACGCTAACCCAATAAACGGTCCGGGCTATTTCAGTCAGGACAGCAGCTCCTGTTGTTCACATCGGCCTTAAATGCATTTCTTTACACAGCAGCCATTCACCAACTGACAGCTTTTGTTGTCTGCAACCGCACAGGCGTCCTGTCGGTGTGCTGCTGTCCACTTGTGGTGACGACAGCAATTTTTGTTTGGTAAACGAGGGACAAAACCTTCTCCAAACCCGGAGTCCCAGTGATGCGTTGATTCCAGTAAAGTTCAAATCAGTCCACGCTATCTTTCCCCCGTGTCTGAGAAATAATTAATTTTATTGAAGACAGTACTTCTCAAATAGTGGGGCAGGCCCCCTGGGGGGACGCGGTAAGGTGCCGGAGGGGGGGAGGTAGTTAAGGGTTTCCAATGGAATATGGCACACATATAAGTGTACCACTCCAGTCACTAGGTGGCAGCAACTCATACAGATACAAATATACATGTTATCAGGTTCTCAATAGTATTTTGATAATAATATTATTCAATAATTACTCAATAATATTTAATTAAACCCAGAAAGACACCTATGTATTTTCAATTTATTTGTGAAATCAACTTTATCCACACCCGTCAGTACTTCCAGTCCAATTTTTTCCCTGAGGTCTTGAGTTTTTTTTTTTTTTTTCCTCCTCCAAGCCTCTGTTGTGCCATCAAATGCCTGGCCACTTGTCTTCTCCTCCATCACTCTGATTGATCCACACAGCACAGTCAAATGGCGCCATCACAAAATAAGAGCATCTGCAGAGCCCTGCTGCCCTTTCTTTTAAGGAATGTCTAGTGCTGCATTTGTCTGGTTTACCTGAGGCTTTTTTTGATCATGACAGCATGCGACAGTGTTTGATTCTTGGGACACTTTGACAGGTTGCAGGCTGGGAAAGGATCCTTCAGTGTCTGAAGTTAGATCAGAGCAGACGGGGTCTGAAAAACCCAGCTTCCAGCAGGGAGAAAAAGATCAGAAGACGCAAAAAGTTTAGCAGGAACTGTTGCAAGGTACACACTGGCTACTGGCTTTCATATCGTTGTTTTTCACGTTGGTCTTTATCGCTCTCTTCTGTTCTTATCACGAAGTCAAAGGTTTGTGAGGTTTTATGTGATTTTGACACACACAAAAAAAGAAACAGGTCTTGATTGTTTCCTCTTTCAGTTGTGTCCTTAAGGTTAAAGTTTGGTCTCTTTGTGCACATTTGCACGGGTAAACTTCTCCTTTACTGTTTGAATCTAACGATATGAGGGGAAGTTGTGGTTAAAGTAATAAAGAGGTTTTTAAAGAGTTATTGCTTGGCACGGTATGTAATCAGGGTTTTTTGTGTTTGGTTTTTTATTTTTAAAAGTTAAAAATTTGCAACATTCCACATGAAATAAATTATTAAGAAATCTCATTATAGGAAGAGAATATTTCGTAACGTCGTACATTGGCTTAGTGTGCTATTGGCGTCCTCTTGTGGTGTACTAGATAAATCTTATACAGGACTTCAATACCAGAAAAACCCTGTGATGTTAGTATATTAGTGACAGTTATGGAATTTATGTTTGTTTTCCAATTCGTTAATGTGTTGTCTATTCTGTATTTAAATGTCGCTTAACTAACTTAACTAAAAATAAAAAAAAATAAAAATTTTACAATCAATTTTTGTTGTTTATTTGTTTTTATTATTATTATTTTATTAAGACATTCCACTAACCACTTTTTGTAAGTTTATGTCTCAAAGGGAGACAACGTTTGAAATTAACTTGATTTGGGTTCTACAGAGAGGTTATTCTTATTTCAAACATCACTTGCAGAGGTATTTTGACTTAAATGAACGTTAGGTTAAAGAGTATAATTTGTCTTTCAGCCTTTGGGCTACACGTCGTATGAGAATAACGGTTGCGTTGTTGCAAACCTTGTGTTTTTAAAATTGTGTGAGCTTATCATACTGGGTATCTAGAAAATACAGTAATGGCGACCTCTAGTGGTATTTAGCCAACAGCAACGTTACTTTGTATTTCTTATTCCACAAATGTGCACGATACGGGTAATGCTCAAGCAATTTTCTCTAACGTTAAGTTCAACAAAAAAAAAAAAAGAAAAGAAAATTTGCAAAACCAACAGCTAACAGCTGGTTGCTTTTAAATGTCCCTGATAAAATGATGACAATGGTTGTTTTAACCTATATGTATAACGTTTTTATGATGAATGAATGCGTCATTGAGCTTTGCTGTCATTATTTACTGATGTCTGGACAAATCAGTCTAAATTAATATAGTATACCAAAAAAGAAAAAGAAAAAGTAGTAACTCCCCGTCGGGGAATCGAACCCCGGTCTCCCGCGTGACAGGCGGGGATACTTACCACTATACTAACGAGGAGACGTGCATGCACGTTGATGAGTCGATTATATCGTTTGCAATACTTATATGCTGGAGTTCTTCTGTTGGTTTTCTATTATCTATTGTCAGTGTTTTCGATATGGAATCCGTGCACTTTCGTAGCTTAGAATGTAGCTGTTGAGCCTTATCGCGATTGTTCGGTAGTTATACCACTATTTCAATGTTTGCACATGTTCTGGTCTCATTGAGTATTATGTTATGACTTAACATATGCCTAAAATAACATCAAATTTGTTACTTGGCTGTACACTATTCCCCGGGCGCTTAAAGCTGCCCACTGTTCACTTTGGTGAAAAAGCAGAAGTCACATTTCGTTGTGTGCAGTGGTGCGCTGTGTCACAATGACAAGCAGTTCACTTTACTTCCTTCCATTTTTGTCACCTGCTTTCATTTAAAGGGGTTTTGTGTTATTTCAGTACCAACTCTCGCCTCTGGGGTGGATTGTTGGCACTCAAATGAGGCAGTGAAATTCTGTACCATAAACCTTACTCGGCTGCACTGAAACGAGGGTCGTCTGCTGGAGAAATGGCGACAACAGTGAAACTAAACACCGGTGCTGAAATGCCAATAGTCGGCCTGGGGACATGGAAGGTAAGTTCAATATTATCTTCCTATTTCCAGTCTGGTATTGGGTAATAATTAACTTGTTAGCCTCGGAGCTAGTTAGCCTTGTCCAAAGTAGCCCTATATGGTTGGATAAGTCGCGAATGAACCTTTAAGCCTTAGGTAGCTTAAAATCTGAACATGGATGCACGATAATTAATGCACGATTTATTTAATAGGGTATTATTTCACCTATTCGCCACCAGACTTTTGAATACGGACTGCGACTTTTATGAGTGCCCAAACTCAGCTAAAGTGATGGTGTTTACATTTTTCGTTTGTCCTTTTTAAAAGACATACTATATTTTATTTTTTAGTGCTATTGTCTTGGTGTGCAATATTGTCTCTAATGTGGAATATTGTATATAAAAGAAAGGTGCTTAAGCAAATTCGTTGTGATTTTTTTTTTCTTTTTTAACGCAGCTGAAACTACTGACGTTCCCGTTTAGGGTCAAATTACGTTTAACTCGATAGGGAAAAAATATTTAACGTTTTTTAATTAACTAAACTTAAGGCTCTTGTGACAGGTAATAAAAATAAAAGTAAAGTGTTGTTATAATCAGGTGTATTCAATGAGGGGAAAAAAGGGTTCTTTTGTTCTGGTTAAGTCTAACCAAAGTAGGGTTCACAGTCCAGCAATGGCTCACCAATAAGTAATTAAAACTGTCCAACTGTCCATTTTTTTCTTAAGAAACTAACTTGTTGCGTTGTATCAGTCTGCCCCTGGTCAGGTGACAGAAGCTGTAAAAGCTGCGATCGCTGCAGGTTACAGACACATTGATGGAGCGTATATTTACCAGAATGAAGCTGAGGTGGGAGAAGGTGTTAATGCCATGATCCGGGAGGGCGTGGTGAAGAGAGAAGATCTTTTTATCGTCAGCAAGGTGAGACAATTAAATCACAGATGTTGCAGTTGTGCTGTGATGAACATTTTTGTATTATTGTTATTAGTTTTTGCTACTGTTAATGCTTGTACGGGATTTTTGAATTCCGTCGTCAGCCAATAATATGTTTTGTCTCATCATTATGGTTTAATTACCGTATGTTACTTGTTGTCCTCAGAGTTAAACCAGTTTTTATTGTTTGAATTGTGGATTCGTACTTTGTTTATGTTTCTCCTGCTGTTGAGTTTTGATACTACAACCTCTGTTTTATTATTTAAAGCTGTGGTGTACTTATCATAAGAAGTCCTTGGTGAGGGGAGCTTGTGAGAAGACCCTCAGTGATCTGAAACTGGACTACCTGGACCTGTATCTAGTGCATTGGCCCTTAGGTCTGAAGGTAGTTGAATTTTTTTTTTTTTCTCATTATAGGAAGATTCCTAAGATTCCTATAATGAAGATAAGATTCCTAAAATTTTTGTGAGAATCATCCTCCAACTCGACTATTATTCTCTACTGTTACAGCCCGGCAGCGATGACTTCCCTTTGGACGATGAAGAAAAAGTCATTGGTGATGACTCTGACCTCACTGAGACTTGGGAGGTGAGCTTACATTCTGCTACAGCCCTTTGCTTTCACAATTAAAATATTAGAGAACAACTTTTCACGAAATTGTAACCAAATAAAAGGGATTCAATGACACTTATATAATATATGGGTTGTTTTTTTTTTCAGGGAATGGAGGAACTAGTTGATGCTGGTTTGGTCAAAGCTATCGGCATCTCCAACTTCAACCGTGAGCAGATTGAAGCTGTTCTCAACAAGCCTGGGCTTAAATACAAACCTGCAAACAACCAGGTACTTCTTCACACTACGACAGGAGGAGCTTTTTCATTAGACAAGTCTTGTTGGAGTCTTTTTCCTGTGAGTAAAATGAAAACCAGATCACTCCTCTGATGTCAAGCCAGAGAAACAATCTAATTTAATTCCTGACAGTATCCCCTCAGGCAGGAACACTGAGCCGCAGTGACCTTTAATCTTGGCTGCTTCAGAACCATCTGCCCCAATGAATGTCTCTGTTTGTTTGTGTTGGTTATTACATTATTAAGGCCACCACCCAACCAGTCTTTCTGCATTGTCACTGTGTAAATACACAAACACACAATAGACTTTTCATATTATTACCAGTAAACCATATTATATAGCAATGATTAAAGCTATTAATACTAACGAAAAAACCTTATTGGAGGTTTTCAATTTTGTAGTTTATATTTTTATTATGTGTTCTCTGCAAGTATAATTAGAAAATGGATGTGAAATGAGATAACACAAAGTATATGTTGCAGTAGAATAATCTTCAGCAGCAGTGTTGTCTTGATCGTTGCCAGGTGTCGACACAAGGGGCAGTCAAGGGCACTTTTTTTTTCTTTACTCCAACAAAAACTAGGTTCTACGTTTTCCTTTTATGCAGAATAATGCAAATAACATTCAAATGAAAACACCTGCCTGTTTGTTTATTCCCGCTTGTTTTTTGAGAAAGGCGTAAAACAGTTGCACACTTGCCTATTCGATTGTTTTGTGCGTTTTTTTTTTGTTGTTGTTGTTTTTTTTTTGTAATTACTGCGTAAACAATCATCAACATAAGCCTGTTTTTTTTAACACAGCATCTTTAGGTGGGGTTCTAGTCTCCAGTATATTTAGTCAAAATACGTTTCAGGTCACTGTAAAATATACACCGTGGATTTGAGAAAAAGAGATGAACTGATGTAAAATGTGTTTTTGTCGAAAATATCTCCAGTCTTGACCTGACAGCCTCTTATTGTGTTAAAGCAAAGTTGGCTTCAAATCTATTGATGGCTTCTTAATACGTGTGTGTTTTAACCACTAGGTGGAGTGCCACCCGTACCTGACCCAGGAGAAGCTGATCAACTACTGCCACTCAAAGGGCATCTCAGTGACAGCCTACAGCCCCCTGGGCTCTCCTGACAGAGCCTGGTCAGTAAAAAGAAAGAGAGAAGTCGGACCGTTGAACTTTTCTGTACAAAAACATACTTAACCTGTCGATGAAAACACAAAAGTGGAGCAAACAATTCAGACTTTTAAAAAAATGAAATGGTTTTAGTAAAATGCTGTTTTCATTGCAGGGCTTCACCAGATGACCCACCTCTTCTGGGGAGTCCCAGCATTAAGGCCATCGCCGAAAAGCACAATAAGACACCGGCTCAGGTACTGGCACTGAAGCAGAAGTGCGTTGCAGATGAGACAGTTCTGTGCATTGAACACATTGGTCCTAAATGATGTCCTTCTGTAACTGTCTCTCCTTCTCTCCCAGGTGCTAATCCGCTTTCATGTCCAGAGGAACGTGATCGCAATCCCCAAGTCTGTCACCCCTCAGCGCATTCAGGAGAATTTCCAAGTAATTAGCCAACATTTCTGTGGGTATAATCTGGGATTACCCTCCCCTGTTTCTGACCTGTGTATTAAGACTTGGTTTTTTTATGTTGTTGCAGGTGTTTGACTTTGAACTCACCGAGGATGAAATGAAAACTATTTCAGGATTTAACAGGAACTGGAGAGCCTGCCCACTACTGGAGTGAGACTTCTTAACCACCGCTGTGTCTGTTGTTGCTCTTTTCAAACGGATTCTCATGTGTTAAATTATACACTTTTTATTCACAGGGGCATAAAGCACAAGGACTACCCATTCCACGCTGAATACTGAGAGGAGGAAACACTGATCTCCCACAGTAAGGAACGAGACCTGTTACTTTCCTTGTTCTTTCGAAGGGCGGTTCACACTGCACCACTTCTAAAAGTCTTGAGCACTCCCTGTACTTTTGTCATAAGCAACACTGAAATATAGCAGCGGAGGCGTAGGCTGCTCTGCTAAATATAGATTACAAAGAAAGTAATTTGAATATTAGCAAGGTGTTTCAACCAAAGCCACGCTGCTAACAAGTGGCACTGACTTCAAGTTAGGCAAGTAGGCAAATGTGTAGTGTGTTCAAATGTTGTTGTGGCAAAGAAAAAAATAAAACAAGGTGGCATTATGTTGTTTATGCTTCAGGTGTGGCTTTATTGTGTATTCAGAAGTCATTGGGTTGAGTTGCTGTTTAAACAAGGCTAAGACTCAACTGCCGGTTATTCATTATCTGGTGTTAACCCTGCTGCTGCTCTTCAAAAAAAAAAAAAAAGCAAATACAAATAATTATATTTATAATTATTATAAAGCCCGTTTACAAAGGCATTTAGTAATAGTCGAAACACTTTTACCCAACTTGGACAATAACAATATTTTCCGGACTATACGCAACACTTTTAGGTAGTGGCCAGCCCTGTGAGTTTTAATTCTTGAGTGACCCGTTTGTCAAAAGCATACTGTACTACATTTTTATGGCCACAAGAGGGCGCCGTTTACACGGACGACAACAAGATGCTACCGCAACAAATAAAAATTACACTACTTAACACCAGTTAGTGGTTGCCTTTGAGACATAAAAACATCTCTTTAAAGTCTGCTACGTTAATATATTTAGCCAATTATCTTTTACGATGCTGTGTAAATTAATAGCCGTTTCAGTTTTAGTGGATAGTCAAAAGTTACATCATTCCCACCTACTTGACCTTATTTTAGTATCCAAACATTTCCACCCTATAGTCTTTTTTTTCCAGAACTCTCCTTATGCTGCGGTCCACCTACAGAGGTTACGTTTGTAAACTCAACCCCGCCCTTAATTTTACTCGTATTAAAGAACCTGTTCCTTTACATATCCTCTGTCAACCCCGCTGACTCGGCTTGTCCTTTGGAGAAATGGCGACGACAGTTAAGCTGAACACCGGTGCTCTAATGCCAATTGTCGGACTCGGGACGTGGAAGGTGAGTTCTGATTTTCACCCACTTTATTCCGCCTACTACTCGACTAAATTTAACCCAGTTAGCCTGTTAGCAAGATAGCTCACTGTGTAAAGCGCTACAGAAGCGATGTTGATTATGGACATTAAAAGTAAAAATCAAATAAATCCAAAAAAGTTGCTTTTAAAAAAGTACCATTTAAAATTTCGACTTAAATTTTAATACTCTAATAGGTCATTTGACGCATTAGTGAAAAATAAAAACGTTTTAGTTTTTTGCAGCTTTATTTTATCTACTATACTGACGTCATTCATTTGCCAAAAAAACCTTGGTTTTAGTTTTTTGCAGCTTTATTTTATGTACTATAATGACGTCATTCATTTGCCAAAAAAACTTTTCATTTTCAATAATTTTCATTTATTGCTGACCGTCAAAATTGTCTACTTTCAAACAGACGCCGATTGTCTAAACTAAGACAACTTGATTTACCAGGTATGCAGTAAATCAGTGTAATGTCAATAAATATTACTTCCTAATAGAGAAACAGAATACTTTTTAAATGAGACAGACTGCTTTATCAAAATAATAGTTGCCCAGTGGATATATTGGGTAAGGTAAATGTAACATGTTGTTCTTTATTATACCTTTACTGTACCATTGTGTGACTTCTTAATACAAATCTCAATTTACTGAATTGATACCACTGACCTGCTGTTTTATATTAGAGTAAATGCAAGGACGCGGTGAAAACAGCCATCGCTGCAGGTTACAGACACATCGATGGAGCATATGTTTACCACAACGAGACTGAGGTTGGAGAGAGTATTGATGCCATGATAAAAGAAGGAGTGGTGACGAGAGAGGAGCTTTTCATTGTCAGCAAGGTGAGTTGTTGGTGGGTTTTTGTTATTACTGATTTCACATGCTGTTAACTGACAGCATTTCCTTTTAAACATAAAGCTGTGGAACACTTTCCACCGGAAGTCCATGGTGAGGCCGGCCTGTGAGAAGACTCTTAGTGACCTGAAACTGGACTATCTGGACCTGTATCTGATGCATTGTCCCATTAGTTTCAAGGTAGGTACAGACTTTTTACACTAGTCATTTATCAAAATAATATAGAGAGTCTGAAGGTAGGCCTTCTACTTGTGTTATGGTGTAAACCTTATGGCTGTTAAAAATATATATTTTTATTTATTTTATTTTTTTAACAGCCTGGTGATGTTGATATGCCCCTTGACAGTGACGGAAAGGCATTCGGTGATGACGTTGACTTCCTGGAGACTTGGGAGGTGAGGGTTTACCATAAAACAAATTCAGGTTAAACTAACTTATAATAATTGTAGAGCAGACTTGATAATGAAAGGAACTAATGAAAACCTATCGTTTCAAAGAGAATGTGCCGCTTTGATAATTTAAGTATGTGATATTTTGCAGGCTATGGAAGAACTGGTTGACGCCGGTTTGGTCAAAGCTATCGGTGTCTCCAACTTTAACCATGAGCAGATTGAAGCCATTCTTAACAAGCCGGGCCTCAAATACCAGCCTGCTAACAACCAGGTGAGATGCCCTGGCAGTGTTCTTGTCAGAGTTTCTTTATAAAGTCCCTTTTTGTGTTGTTTCGTTGTGTATTACATCACAGAGACAAAAACCTGCATGTTTCAACCACCAGATGGACTACCACTGGTTCCTGTCCTGATCGTTTTAGCCTGTTGGCCTCATGCTACCTATGCTTAGCCATTACTTAAAGAGCTAGTTATTACATATTACCAAGGTTGAAGTCAAAGGTACTATTTCCAAAATACTATTAACTCCCTTTATGTGTAATAATGTTCCAGTTTGTTGATATAATAGAATTAAAGTAAGTGGGGGGAAAAAGTGAACTCCTTGTCATTGTGACACAGAACACCACTACACACAACTAAATG
Organism: Cynoglossus semilaevis; assembly: GCF_000523025.1. NCBI lineage: Eukaryota > Metazoa > Chordata > Actinopteri > Pleuronectiformes > Cynoglossidae > Cynoglossus > Cynoglossus semilaevis. Next base: position 24,374,303 of record NC_024314.1, on the reverse strand, counting down.
TGACCTCTGCTGTTAACCCATCACTAAAGTGAACAGTGGGCAGCTTTAAGCGCCTGTGGAGCAGTGTGTGGTGACGGTGCCATGCTCAGAGCACCTCAGTGGTAACTTGGCAGCTGGTGAAGCATTCCGGATCCAAGTCCGCTTCCTTAACCACTAAGCCGCCACCGCCTTAAGCAAATCGATTGATGGGGTCCTAACAGCTGTGTGTTTCAACCACTAGGTGGAGTGCCACCCGTACCTGACCCAGGAGAAGCTGATCAACTACTGCCACTCAAAGGGCATCTCAGTGACAGCCTACAGCCCCCTGGGCTCTCCTGGCAGACCCTGGTCAGTAAGCACTTTTTGTTTCCCATAAGTGTCAGAAAATATAATGTGTATGTGCTGAAAATGAGTTTGTATTTCAATTGCAGGGCTTCAGCAGATGACAAGCCACTTCTGGAGAATCCAGAAATTAAAGCTATAGCAGAAAAGCACAAGAAGACAACAGCTCAGGTACAGATAAAACAAAAACTGAAATGACCAAAAGAAATGTCTAAGTTGTGGTGACATACTTTACCTGAATCTGACTTTTATTTTTAATAGCATGTAGGAGGTATTATTTTAAGAACCTTTATCCATTTTTATGTGCGTTCCTCTCAGGTCCTGATCCGCTTTCACATCCAGCGAAATTTGATTACCATCCCCAAGTCTGTCAATCCTCGGCGCATTGAGGAGAATTTCCAAGTAACAAGTCAGAAACATTTATATTTTCCATGTTTTTGTCACAGCCCTGCATGAGAACTGAGGTTTAACGTTTTTCAGGTCTTTGACTTTGAACTAACTAAGGAGGAAATGAAAACACTGTTGGGATTCAACCAGAACTGGAGAGCCTTCACCATGCATTGGTGAGACTGTGTTCATGTATCCAGCTAAATAATACTTTTGTCGCACTGCTGAGAAGACCCACTGGAAAATCGTTCTCTCTCTCTCTTTCTCTCTCTCTCTCTCTCTCTCCCGCTCTCTCTATAGGGGCACCAACCACAAGAACTTTCCGTTTAATGCGGAATACTGAAAAAAGAGTGTGGGAAAAAGAGAGAGTTTTAGCGCCGCAGCGTTGAGATTTGCCTTGTTCCTTAGAACGAATGCAATTGCTATGGCTTTATAGAATGTATTTTTAGACAATATGAAGGTCACAAACACTACATTTTTTATGGTTTTTTTTTTACAGGTTTAATGGTTTTTAGATTTCTCTGTGTAGGTCTCAGGTCCCTCCCACATTTTTTCCCGCAGGCTAGGGTTAATTGAATACATTTTAAATCGACCATTTTAAATTAACTCTACAGTATGTGTGGCTGTCCATGATGTACCCGACCCTCATCTGATAAAAAAGTGTCATGTTCTAATTACGTAATACTCATTTTTATGATGGTCTTGACTGTCTGCTTCAGTTGAGTGTTTACATTAAAATAACCAGACAGAGGCCACAGATAAAGAGACACAAAAAGAAACAAATACTATTGATGTGTGTTTTATTTCCAATTGAATGTATCATGTGTTTATAATATTAAACTTTGGTTATTCCAGATTTAATATTTACACAAAACTAAATATGAAAAAATCTGCATTATACATCTGGTGAGAAGGTAAAACTGCCGTAAATTTTTCAATAAATATTAATTTCAGTCCGCGACTTTGCTCCAGTTTTTCATTTTGGCCCTCTGTGAATTTAAAGTTTGACACCTCTGCTGTAATTAATGGACTGGAAACACTTTTGACAGGCAGAACAATTCAATATGTTTCCGCTAGTTGGCAGCATATAGCTAGTTGATCTGCGTATCTACCTTGCCGTTCAAGCAATATAATTCGAGACACTTCTGTTGTAGCAGCAATCATAGCAATGGATACATTGTAAGTAAATTAAAATTAGAAGATTATATGTCATGACATATCATGTTTGTGTCATATTTGTTCGTTGGCTGTTCATAGGACGTTTCTTATGTAATATATTTGTAATTATATGCTATGTGTGGCTCAAATAAAGTTGGGAAACACTTCAGTAAACCTTTGCCATTAGCCACTGAGCTATTAGAACGTCGTTAACACTGCATCAAAGTGGTTTAAGGTGCACTGTCGAATCATTTTTGTATAAAAACGGTGACAAATTCATCCCTGAAGAAGGTGCTACAATATCATTCTTCTATGATTTGGTAAGCACCAGTGGTTTTATTAGCATGGGGGTTTCCAAGTGCGGGACACAAATCCACTAGGGGGCGGCAGCACTTCAGGGTAAGCGCTAAAGGGGGAAAAGAAAGGTGGCAGTTTTGTCCAATCACGAAACACAAATCCGGCAAAACTTTTAATTTTGAACGGGAAAAGTGTCAACGTGTTTTTTTCTCAGTGCAGTTTACCGTTCATTACGTTGTATCAATCTAAGTGGGTTAACGGCGCAACAGCCGGAAACGGAACTCAGTGCAAGGACTTAATAGTCCTTTTCAAAATAAAAGTGTTGCGATAACTCCACAGATTAAAAGTAACAGATAGATAGTTTTTTATTGGGGTTTGCAAAAGATATACAATTGAAACATTTTTATAGGAAAACAAAACATATATCAATATTTCTTTCAATGGTAGATTAAGAGAGAAAGAACAAGCTGTTGCATTACACTGGTTTCTTTTTTCAAAACCAGATAAATAGTTTTATAATTAAAATTGAGATTGCTCCGTACACTGACCCAATTATTCTCCATTCAGAGGGAAATCCTTGTGTTTGGTGGCCCTGTGATGAAAAAAAATGAATAGGTTAACATGTTTTTGCATAGAAGCATATTTATCTCATAAATGATGATGTGCACATGCTCACCAAAGCACTGGGAATCCTCTCCAGTTCTTGTTTAATCCCAACATGGTCTTCATATCGTCATCACTCAGCTCAAAGTCAAACAGCTAAACAAGAAAAGGCCCCAGGACCATATGGAGATGAATGACATTTATCTGATATAAAAACTCTGGATGAGTTTTTTTTTCTTTTAAATTATAATAAATGAACATCAAGAAAGTACCTTTAAGTTTTCAGTAATCCGACGAGGTGTCGCTGACTTAGTTATCACAATCACATTCCTCTGAATGTGGAATTTGATGAGGATCTGCAGGAGGAGAACGGGTCGTTTGTTCATGGTCCTAGTTTATGGTCTATGTTCAGGATCTTCCAGAATTATTTAGCATGGGGTCGTTTGTTCATGGTCCTAGTTTATTGTGTGTATGGTATGTCCAGGATCTTCCAGAATTATTTAGCATTTTTTATTATTTTATTATCCTTTGGTGCTGGTGATTAATCCATTTTTGTATATATTTAAAATTTAAAGTAAGGCATGACGCCTTTTTTTTTTTTTTACAGAAGTTCTGCCAATTTAGCAAATGTTTTCAGGCCCCCGGCTGTTTTTAAAGCTCACGCTGTGTGTTCTTGCTGCCTGTATAACACTTAGTCATCTGATGGAAAGTACTCAATGTTTATGTTAGCTTGAAATTGTACAGAGAATTTGCCTAGTTCTAAGAACACGCTGTAATAGAGTGGAACTGTGAAAGTAAATTGAAAAACAATCCCTATCCCATATTTAAAAATGAAGGACGTTGTCACCAACCTGCGCTGGAGTTTTCTTGTGCTTTTGTGCGATGGCCTTGATCTTTGGGTCTTCCAGGAGGTAGGGTTCATCAGATGAAGACCTGTGGTGAATAAGAATCCAAAAATAAACCCTACGTAGAGGCCTCTTGACTTTGACATGAACCATGTATGTGACATACGATGTGTCCTCTCACCAGGGCCTGTCAGGGGAGCCCAGAGGGCTGTAGGCTGTCACTGAGATGTCCTTGGAGTGGCAGTAGTTGATCAGCTTCTCCTGCGTCAGGTATGGATGGCATTCGATCTGTAGAAGAGGAGTAGACCAGCTCCAGCTCTTATTGTCTTCTTGCTAAACGGTACTGTACAGTATGAGTTTTTCTTTTTTACCTGATTGTTCTCAGGTTTGTACTTGAGACCGGGTTTGTTGAGTAAAGCTTCAAGCTGATCTTTATTAAAGTTGGAAACTCCAATAGCCTTGACCAGTCCGGTGTCCACCAGCTCTTCCATAGCCTATTTGAGACACAGTTTATAGGTATAAAGAAACTTTTATGTTGAAATAAGGCGCAATAAGGGTTGTTTTTTCTTTAATATTTACCTCCCAAGTGTCCAAGAAATTGCTGTCATCTGCAATGACCTGGCCTTGATCGTCTAAGGGGAACAGGTCCTCACCGGGCTGCAAATGTAATGATCAAACAAAATGGTTAAAATTACAGCAATCTCGTGAACAGAACCAGCAACATGAATCTTTAGATTCAATTTCTTTAGAAATTAGCAGTACTACTTAACAGTAGAAACATTTTTTGATATAAATAACCTGAACAAATATAGAAAATTAAATAATAAAATAAATTCAATCAATTCAATTGTAATGTATGGTCAATCTAGGCTCTGAATCGTGCGGACACATGACTTCCTTCCCTTAAAAGCACGTGTCAAACTTAGGGCTGGTGGGCCTAATCACCAAGTTATTTTGTGTGTCGTCCTAACAATGAGTTGAGTGTGTGAGTGATTGCTGACTTCCTGCTGTGGTGGATTAAATTGAATTAAATTCTTCCTTGTTCAGTGAAAATATGTCTGTAACTGAACATGATCACAGAAAAGACCAAAGGCGACAAAGAGTTTCCTTTTCATACTCAACAAACAACCACAACTGTAGCCAGACCTTGACCCCCATAGGGAAGTGCATGAGGTAGAGGTCCAGGTACTTCGACTTGAGGTCACCGAGCGTCTTCTCACACGCTGTCCTCACCAGAGATGGACGGTGGAAGGTGCACCACAGCTGTGGAAGGCAAAACAACAAAGTTTATTTTGTGTTTGGTTCACTGCAGTGGTTCCCAAACTCTCTCTGCTGGGCAGATCAAACAGGCTCCTTTGTAATATTATCACTGCCTTCAACCAATCTGTCTCTGGTTTGCAGGTAAAACATGTACATCATTGGACAATATGTCCAATATGCTGCATTTACATTTTATTCATTCTTTTCATCTGCGACCCCTACTTTGGGAACCTCTGGTGTAATGTAATGAGTTACGAGTGTCTGTGTCATGCATGACGGTGTAATTAGGAAATAGTCCTGTGACTGAAGCATGTAATTTTCCATGTATGTTCACAGTAACTCCCTGTACAGTAATACAAGGAAGGTCACATTTGGGGGAAGAGAGCAAAACTGTGTGAATCATTGTTTTGGTCAAGCCCCTCTTTAGTATAAAACTAAATTTTCAACACCAATTTTCAGGTTACATGTTGACCCCACCTCCCCACCGCCTTTACTAACACCTGTTATAACATGAACAGACATATTACCTTACTGACAATGAACAGATCCTCGCGCTTCACCACTCCTTGCTCAATACTCTCCAGGATCCCAGTCCCGACTTCTTCTTCATTCTGGTAAACCAGAGCACAGTCGATGTGCCTGTAACCAGCTCTAATTGCCAGTTTCACGGCCTCGCTTCCTTTTCCATGGTCTGCCTGCAGAGAGTGATGCAAAAAATAAGTTGTGAAATTATCCCCAAAATGTTGTGCGTTTATGTTTGGATTCCTAAAAAAAAAGATATGTTTTTTTTTTTTTTTTTTTTTTTTTTGTGTCTTTTTCAAGGTCATGAGTTGTAGTCAAATTGGAGGAAGATGATGTGTTAGAACAAAATAGTGCCACCTGCTGGAAAAATTCAAATTGGACAAATATGCTCTCTCCATTCCAGATGGAACAGAACAGAATCAACAATCGTTTAAATTTATTCTAAAAAAAAAATTCTTATTCAATCCATTCCAGATGGAACAGAACAGAATCGTTTAAACAATCGTTTAAATGTATTCTAAAAAAAAATTCTTATTCAGCAAACCCATCTTCTCTTGTTCTAAATGTTTAATAGAATTCTGGGTAATTCTGATTCTGTTCTGCAGTCACAGCCATTTCAGGGGGAAAAAAATATCTTGAATTTATCACACAAGGAACTCACAAACACATTAAATGCAGACACGTGGAAGAGTGAAAAATTAAAAATGGGACTTACCCTCCATGTTCCCAGACCTACAATGGGCATCTTTGCACCATTGTTGAGTTTAACTGAAGGTATCATATCAAAAGGTTCAGACTGAAGTCTTCAGCTGTGTCTGCACTGCACTAGGTCCTGACACGGGGGAGCCTTCTTATGAGAACACAGTAGGAGGAGCAAGTGGAGGACGGGAGCAGAAAGACATTTGTCACAAAAAGTTAGTCACGTCTGTTTCCAGATACTAGTCCCTTTGCCTTTTTGTCTGAATTAATTTGAAGGCTGTCAGAACATGGGTTAAATGGATCTATTTTATAAGAATAGTAAAGCTGCAGAATAAATTTTGATTTCACGCACTCATGAGTTCTGAAAAATGTAATGATTCTATTCAAAAGTTCTCCATAACTGTCGTTGTTTACAGAAATAATCACAGAGTCACACGAAAGAGAAGAAAACCAGATATGTGACTTATGTTCCAGTACAGCTTACAAGTTGTGTTTAGAAACTGAAGATTTAACTGATTTGAAGCTGCTTGTTACACAGAGGGTGGTGGAAGTCTTTACTCACAGATCTGTTTTTATTTATCCAGACCAGAAGCCAACGCTGGAAGGAAAAGGGGCCGTGAAAATGACAAACGGGAGTCCAACCTTTGACCTTCTGGTAGGTGAAAAAAAAAACTCCACATGAACTTACCCTTTTAATTTTTTTTTTTATTAATTTGTCAAACATTACTTAACAAATCAACATTCAGGGCTCTCATACATGTGCACAATCGCACAAAGTACAGACATTAGACAATGACATCACTGTGGTCTGTACAGAGAGGCAACGTGAAGAGCATTAAGGTACTAAATATTGCACATAACGATCAGTTTAGGAAACAGCCCCTTCGACCGATCAGCTTCACTGGCGTCTGGCAGCTACGATGTCGTACAGTAACTACAGTGTGAAAACAGCTGGGAGCTACAGAAGCAGTAGCCGCGGCCGCCAGTGTTGGTCTCACAGGACTGATTATATTCGTGCCCTGATGGAAGAAAGGTAGATACAGCTCTGTAGGAAAACTTAAAATGAGGTAACAGTTGATCATGGCCAACCTGCACACGTCTGCTGTAAAGCTCTATTTTTTGAACAATATCCTATGCAAGTGCTAAAAATTCAAAATTTGTTTTGTTGAATTGTAATTGTTTTTTAAACCCAAGACAAAAAATAATGTGTAAAAAATAAAGCCAGGAAGAATTTTAAGGTAAAACCAGTCCTTAACAGATATGTAGTGAAGTATTATTATTGTAAATAATAATAATCCTCTAATGTGAGTCTGGGGGACATAATTGTACTGTTATCAAATTGAACACAAATCACCAACATGCACCTGAAAAGCCAGTAAATGTAGAAGTACGATATGTGTTTGAAACTTACACCTACCACTATGTGTCATACGAGTTATAAAGTGAATGACTTATTGCTTTGAAGCATCAAACCTGCTCAGATATTTGTTCCAGGAGCAACTTACATACAGGGAAGTCAAAAAAAAAAGCCACACAAAACCATTCTAGAGTTTCATCAAGAGATAAATTAGCAAATCAATTCCAAAACCAAACAAACAAACAAAAAAAGGAACAGCAGAGTCCCAAGTAGATGTGCTCACTGGTGCATCATTCCCCGCTGGTCTTAAGAACAGTCAGTGAAGGTGGTCACCATGTTCCCTCTGCGCTGGGTCACTGTCCTGCAGTGCTGCTTCCCCGTGTTCTGGAATTTGTTCTCAGTCCTTGTGTGCGTGTTGAAGGAGAACATCTTCTCCAAGTCCTCAAACATATTGTTGAAGACGCCGCCGCCGCCGCCACCGAACGCTCCTTGCTGAAACTGTCCCCTGTGTCTGTTCATGGCCTCGCGGTGGGCCTGGGCATGAGCTTCAAAGTGTCTCTTGTGATGAGCTTGATGGTTTGCGAAGTTCGGGTTGGAGTGAAAGTGGTGTTGTTGTTGATGTTGGCCAAAATGGTCAAAGTCTTTCAAAATGTCATCAAAGTTGAAATTAAAGGACTGAAAGTGCTGGCGGAAGTTGTAGTTGCCACCACCACCTGCGTGGCCGCCGCCTGTGTAGCTGCCGCCTGTGTGGCCGCCTCCACCGTGGCCTCCTCCTGGTGATGAGCCGTGGCCAAATTGGTCATATTCTTTACGCCTCTTGTCGTCGGACAAAGTCTCGTACGCTGAAAGAGACAAAAACATATATGTCATTAATTACATTAACGGAGACATTTCTACATAAAACATATTTTACTTCACCTCGAAGCAATGTTGTTATGTTTGTTATGTAATTAGTGACAGCGGTAGGACATTCCAGAGTGTATCCTGGTTAAACCCAGGTAAAGGCGTGTGAATAAATAGAATCCCAAACAGGTCTTTAACACTGAGCCGTCACAGTGACACACATCACCTGCAACTCTACAGAATTAGTATTCTTTCATAGATATCATGTGACCTAATGTATTACAACAAATTGCTGCACAAATTAAAAGATCCAAGAAAGACATTGTTGCTTTTAAAACCAGCATGTCATTACAGATTATGAAATTTTCTTCTAGCCCATCTTAAAACACCTGAGCTGCACCGTAAACAAAAGTGCTATGGGAATATATTTGTCATAAATATGGACGGTGCCAAGAGTATTGTGTATTTGCTACCTTGCTAGGTCAAATACAAATTCAATTTGACAGTAAATGTAAATTATACTGCAGTACAAATGGCATATAATTATTATTGGATGCTGTGCAGTCAGTGCCCGAGTTAAGAGAGAGAGAGAGCTAACTTGAAAAGGTATGAATGTATTAAATAGTTATGAATATATCATAAACCTCACATTTGAATTGCTACTAGTTAAGGAATCTTAGCATCTCACGTAACGCACATTTAACGTAGAAAATACATTTAGTCACAGTGTTCCTAATTGGTAAATAACTAAACCGCTTCAAGAATATGACAACTCGTTATTTAGACAGACGTGTCCAAAAACTCACTGACATGATGACTCACCCTCAGCTATTTCTCTGAACTTTGCCTCAGCGTCCGGCCCCTTGTTTCGGTCGGGATGGTATTTCAGTGCCAGTTTGTGGAAAGCTTTTTTAATCTGGCGCTCGGTGGCATCTCGCGGCAACCCCAGTATCTCGTAGTAGTCCCGTTTGGCCAGAATAAACTCCGAGATGAGTAGGACGTGGACTGCTAGCAACAACATGGACTGTGCTGTGGCCATGGTGGTGAGTCTTTTTTGGCACCTTCTGTGGCTGAGGAGAGAAGTTTGACAGCTCAGCTTGGCAACAGTTCACTGAGCCCCTTTTTAATAACTCAAAATACCATCAACAAGCAGCCATTACTATGTGGCGTATTAACATTAATAACTAACGTCACTAAGAAAGCTAGTTTTACAGAGACGCTATGCTAAGAAAAAACACCCAACTTGTTACGGTGTATGATGTATACTTGCATTGTTGTTTTATTCCTTTGTAAAAGCATACAAAACAGGCGCTACGTAACAATACATATATGACTGCGTCACAGAGAAGGGCGCTTACCTGGAGACGCGTTGACACACAGCCTTGGAACAGCCCCTATCACCTGCCAACAGCTCCAGCTGATGCTATAAGCCAAGCTAACCGTTGTTGACGAGCTGCATTCCTAAGCTGTAACACCACGACTCGAAACGCTATTGGTTCACTGGCCAAAGCAGTGACTGGAAGCACTGTGATTGGTGGAAACTGTGGCCACGTGGAAGCAGGGATATCGGAAACGATGTTACCAGGGATTTTAAACAAACAAGAAATGATCTCCACGTACTTTCGATTTTGCCATTCACCCGCGAGTGAGTGTTTTCAGGTAGAAAGTCCGTTTTATTTAGCCTTTTCGCTCATATTTAGCGTGATAAAATAGCAACCGCATTTTTATCTTGTAATATAAGATACGAATTTACAACACGATTATTTCATGTACATAGTTGTAAATCCCTTTAATACGATGTAAGGCACTCGCGTTGACGTAATTTCTGTTTTATGGTGGTTCTGAATAAATGTGTCTTTTACCTCTGTTATTGGTGGTTCTGAATAAATGTGTCTTTTAACCTCTGTTATTAAAGCAGCTCTGTGGTGAAGAAATCCATTTATCGCCATTTATGTAATATAATTTTCATATTCTTTTTATTTTTTTTATATACTGCCGTCGTCAAGCTTATCACCATTACCAGATTAAACACTAGAGACGTTATAGTTCCTTTTCATCTGTGTTTCGCTTCAGTATTCATCATTTAATGCTGTGAAGAATACATCAAAGACTGAATTATATATGTATCAAATCTTTTAGAACATGTTGAAGATGAAGATGAAAAAAAACTTTTTTGGATATTAATGTAATTAAAAGCAGTAAAAAAAAGAAAGAAAGAAGCTTAATTTAAGGTGATCCAAAGGCCTCAATAGAAAAGGCAAAAATGCAGTCGTATACAACACTGAACATTGCTACTAATAACACAGAGATGGTGTTTGCACTGCAACTCCCATTAGACATTTGCTTCGCCTTTCAAACAAACAAAAAATTAATTCAAGTCCTGCTATCAGCTTACAAAACTGGAAAGGGGAGCAGGTCACAATCTCCATATGTTGATGTTAGTATTACATATTGCAACAGGCGTGGTCAAACTTTTTGACTGGGGGGCCGGGTCAGGAGCAGTTAGATGGAGCATTCATGTGAACTAAGATAAATGACATGTAAAAGTCATGCATAAAGACCAAAATGCTAAGGTGATTTTATAATTTTCTACGCTATCAATTGGGGAAACGTGGTTATTGCGGGGAAAAGGCAGCAGTATAATGATCATATAAACAAATTATATAATTTTGAAATGTTTGGCTGGTCAGATTAAAAAGATGAATGGGCTGCATCCGCCCCCAGGCCTTAATTTGCCCATGCCTGTATTACATGAAATCAGGAATGTCATTCTGTCATTGTGCTTGTTGCCTTGAAAGCACACAACACTGACTCAGCGTGATATTCTACAATTAGCAGTCAATTCAGGGCTTGTGTCACAGACACTTTAACACTGTTGTCTTGCTCTAATTCGATGTTTCTCCTGTGCATGTTTGATTTATTTTATTTATATCTACAGTGTTTGCATTTATCAGCATGATTTCCTGCACCATGGATCATAAAAGATTTAGTGAAAGCACATTTGGCGTGCTGTTCTTGGAAAAAAGTTATAAAAAGAATCACCGATATAATTACAGCAGCTGGGCTACACAAGGATTATTTTCTGCAATATAATGGTTACTTCTAATCGGTCATTTGTTTTTGTGGTGTTTTAATGTAGAAATGGTTGAAATTGTCAATGAGGAAACTCTCATTCATCATAATTTTACTAGTTTTTCCCGACATACCAGAAGTGTTCAGTCACCTAAAATAAAATAAAATGGAAATGAAACAATTATCTACTCATTATGAAATATTTGACAATATTTTTTATTAATAATAAATAATAACAATTTGCTGTAATAGTGAATTGAATGAAAACCCAAAACACTTCAGATACAGTGACATGAAGGCCTAAAAGGTTTTGATAAGTATAATTTTATGTTGTGGTGACACATATCGAATTGTATTCAATTTTCCAATTGACCATTTGCATTTTAAAAATAGAGAATGAAACCAGTAATTAATACATATGTAATTTATTTTTACTCTTTGACATTCGAATGTTTTATTTGTGTGTATTATAAAATAGTCTATTTATTTTTGTATCAAACATGTTCTAGTAATTATAACTTATAAATATGTTTGTCGCCCCCTTGTGTCAAATATAAAATACTGCCGAGGACTGAAGGCACGTCACTTCCGATGTTCTTCCTGTTTATTATTTCACAGCCCGCAGTACATAGAATGAACAGTTTCCGCAACGGTCTCAGTTGTGAAAGGTAGGCAATGTTGACATCTGACTGTAATCAGGTTTACATGAGGTAATCAAGGATAGCAGCGAAAAATGTGCTTGTTAGGATTACATTTTAGTTTTCCTCTTTACAGAGCTCGGCTGTCCTCCATGTTTGGGAGGTGTTTATTCATTCAAAGAAGAAAAACATACTTAGCCATTTTTCTTTCTGAGAAAGCTTGATTTAATTTGGAAATGAACAATTTTAAAAAGCAGGGGGAAATCGTGACGGTAACATAAAATGAATATATGATTTTTATTTTTAAATAGCACGATTAAAACATTAAGTGCGTATTATGCGTTGCGTCTGTGTGTCGAAAACACGCCAGCAATTGTTGGTATGGTATGGCTATTGTTTCACAGCTTTACGTCATTCTGGAGCAAAGCCTTATTCTCAATGACATCCAGCAGCCACTTCTCCCTGAACACAATGGCACCGGCTTTGTGTACCAGCCTATGTGACTCGATGACAAAGTGCACCTCAACGGGTAGAGTTAAAGGCTTCACTTTTGACCAATGAACGACAAAGTAGACGCTGGCAGTCCCCTGAATGGGCCTCTGAGGGGTCGGGGTGCTAAACCGAGCCCGGTAGTGACAGAAGGTGTGGTGCTCCTCGTCAGTGGTGGAGAGAAAGTCCAGACTGTAGAGCCAGCAGGGCTTCAGCTCCCAGGTCTGGATGTAGTCCCAGATTTGCTGTTTCCCCACTTCCACTGTAAAGTCCCCGATCCGGATCCAGTTCACTGTGGTGGTCGTTTGTTCACGTTCAATATCTTCCCGTTCGTGGGTCAAAGTCCTGCGATAGCGTTCCAGCAGGTGCTTTTCTAGGTGATCCGACTCCGCTGTATTACACATATCGGACGTCGCTATGTTCTTTCCCACTGTACGTTTATTGCAGTGTTTTCCAAATAGTTCATTATGGCTGCCGTCACCGTTTGATTTGTTTTTAGTTGAGTTCCCATGGTCACCAGGGCACATGCCCCCTACTGGTTTCTCTTCTCACCTGCATTGTAACACTTTTTGAGTTCTGGTCTTGTTTGTTTGTTTTGTGTGTGTTTAGGTCTACATGGTGTTAAGATTATTTCTATATATTCTAATGGAAAAATCCAGACAAGCACCTTTTTGCGTGAGGCTTTATTCAGACAGAACAAATTTGCATTTAGAATTGTTGGCCAGTAATCCAGTATGAATGAAAAATCGTTGATTTGAAAATTGTCATTTGTGATCCAATGAGAAGTTGGCAGGTATCCCGTTGCCTGAATTTATTTATTTTCTTCTCAGAGAGCAGACGCATGTCTCGGATCAGGACCACGCTCGACAGTGTCACCAAGGCAGTTGGCAGCACGGACCTGATCTCCAAGATTTCTCGCCTGAAGCCTGGTGGTGCAGCAGTCAGTGGCGCCCATGTGGACAACATCCTGGTCAACTCTGAGACCCCAAACAACAACTCTGCTCCCCCGTCACCTGAAGCCATCATGAAAGAAGAGGACGAAGGTGGAAAGAATGTGGCAGAGAAGGAGCAGGAGGTTCAAGTGAGAGAAAATTCTGTCGTTGCCACCAAGAAATCCAAACCCAGTTTACTCTCGGCTGCCAACGTCTCGTCCTCCACTGTGGCAAAACAAACCATCCAGCTGTTTCAACCGGCAGCTCTTTCCACCAACATGGATGAAACCTATAAAACTCTGGCCCAGCACGTCAACAATTACTTTGGTATGACCACGCAGGAAGAAGTAGAGAACACAGCACAGCAGCAGGACAGAGTTGGTGACAGAGCTCAGAGTTCTGACTCTGTTCCTCACCTGTCCTCTCAGAGAGCAAAGGAACCAGTTCTTATTGCATCTCCAGTAGCAGAGGCTAAGATTATTGAAGCAACAACTACCTCACCTTCTATATCCATAACACAAAACCCTGCATGTGGGACACCGCCCTCCTCTGACACCCCCAAAACAGAAAATGCTACTCGTACAGGTCCTTTGACGACTACCTCCGCCAAGAAGGGCTTTACCCAGTATCTGTCCTACCCACGGCCCAGTGTTCAGTCTTTTGTTGGCAGCTACATTGCACCACTGGTCCCTAAATTCAGAGGTGACTCCAAAGGCAACACAGCTGAGAAAGACAGAGTTCCAGCGGTCGCTGCAGAGGAGCCTGCTACTGATTGCAAGGTCACGGAGAAGACGGAGAGTGAAGAGGGGAAAGTAGATGAAGCAAAGCAGCAGCTGTTGACGCAAAGACAGAAGGTACGACATAACAAGAAGTTTGTCACCATGAAACGTAGGCAGCATTATTCAAACTCAAGGTTTAGATATTGTTCACACTGTGGGTTTTTTTGTTATGCAGATAACAGCCAGGGTGGGTGTTGACAACCGGACCAGAACTCTGGTCAAAGGGCTTCAGGGAGTCGGTGATGTTAAGCTCCTCACTACTCGAGTGGAGGAGCTCAGCTTCCATCTGCTGGAGTTCCCTGAGACCCGAGCTGCGGCCGTCAAGGTTGTTGTTGTTGTTGTGTTTTAATTTTACAAACCCTGCACCTCAACCAACTACCATCAGATTATTGTCATGTTCGCTGCGCTGACGTGACACTGTGACCTGCAGGAGAGCGTGTTGCCCTGCCTGCTGCGTTTGCGTCAAGCCAGAGACCTCCCTCTCCAGGCTGCTGTACGAGAAGCGCTGGCTCTGGTCGGCTACGTCGAACCAGTCAAAGGACGGGGAATTCGAGTCCTGGCCATCGATGGAGGAGGAACTAGGTAAGTAGGAGTGAAATATTGAGAATGGCTGCACTTCCTGTGAGGTGAGAGGAGTCCTGTCCTAAGTAAAGACATCTTCAACAGGTGTTTGATGACCTCTAGGGGATCTGCAGGGTACTGTCAGAGGCTGTAATTTTTTTGTTAGAATTGTTTTAGAATATATTTACATGTCTTACCCATACATGTGTGTAGAGATGTATATATATACATATATGTATATTTATTTTTATGTATTATGTTGTCCCTCAGTTTATGAAAATTGTTCAGAACATTTTTAGAATTGTTGGCCAGACTGCATTCTAATGAACAGACTTGTGATTGGTCAGTCACAGTAGACAGACTTGCATTTGTCAGTGTACATATACAGGCACATGTGTACACATGCACAAGTTATTTGTGTATGAATTGGAAAAAAACAGACGCATTATTAAACTATAAAGGCAATACAATAACAATAAAGGCACACCTTTATTGTAAAAACCCTCATCTGTCATTGCTAACCAATGTCTTGTGGTAGTTACGTGTACTTCATGGCTGTTTTTTAATCACAGGGGTCTGCTGGCTCTACAGACTCTCCATAAACTGCAGGACCTGACTGGGAAACCAGTCCACCAACTCTTCGACTACATCTGTGGAGTCAGCACAGGTTCAGTGTCACCTCTTTGTTCAGTTGCCGTCCTCTTCATGGAGCATGTGATTTTAAACAGAAACCCTTTGTGTCCCTTTGCTTTAGGAGCCATCTTGGCCTTCATGTTGGGGATTTATCAAATCCCCCTGGAGGAATGCGAGGAGATGTACAGGAAGTTGGGCTCGGACGTTTTCAAGCAGAATGTCATTGTCGGGACCATGAAGATGGGCTGGAGCCACGCCTTCTATGACAGTGAAATCTGGGAAAACGTTCTCAAGTTAGTCATTTCTTTTATATCTTTTGTAGTCAAAATTATTCGAAGGAACTCTCCTCTCTCCTCTCCTTTGTATTGTTCTCTAATTCTTTATTTTTGTCTTTTTGTTAAGGGAACGCATGGGAGAAGGTTGTATGATAGAGAGTGCCAGGGACCCACACTGCCCCAAAGTAAGTTGCAACCTTGTTTTTTTTTTATTGTCACATATTGTTTTTCACATTTTAATCTGATCAATTTCAGTGGACCTGGGAATCGACACAAACCGTTATTTGATTCAGTAGATCAAAAATTTCAGTTGATTTGACGAAGCCGTTTTTATCCACTAGGTGTCAGCAGTCAGCACTATTGTAAACAGGGGTCTACCACTGAAGGCCTATGTGTTCAGGAACTACAGACTCATGCCTGGAGTGAGATCCCACTACCTTGGAGACTGCAAACACAAAATGTGGCAGGCCATCAGGGCCTCGTCCGCCGCCCCAGGATACTTCCAGGAATTTGTCCTGGGAAAAGAACTTCATCAGGTATGAAATGTTCTAAAACGTTTTCTGCTCGAGCAGAATGTAATTGTTAGGACTGCGAAGATGAAAATTAGTTACTTAGTCGTTATTCTCAAATTCTTCTGCTCAACAGCAGAAGACCCCTTCAAGGTTTACTTTCCTCATATTAATTTACCATATATGTGATTATTGATTGATGGCAAGGTCTGTAAGGAGATTACAAAGCGAAGCAGTCGTGTCTGGAACTGTCACAGGGATGACAGGACGATGCATCACTCACTGAAAGCATTAAAGGCCTTTGCCTCATTTCAATCAATACCAAAGACTCTGCTCTTTCTGAAAGAGCGTTGCCAAAGACCGCTGCTGTCCACTGTGTTTTTTTTCTCCCTCAACTGTGTGTGTGTGTGTATGGATGCGTGTGGATTTGCTTCAATCTGTCCGACCCATTAGCTTGGAGGCAGTCTCCTGATTCATGATTGGTTCTTTGTCTCCTGAGGTTGTCATTCATTCGAAGCACAGAGAATGTGATGATGATGTAGAGTGGCCGTACTCCGCTGTCCTCGAGGGTAATTGATCGTTTTCTCTGATTTCTCATGAAACTGAAATGTTGAACTGGGCTCCGGTCCGTCACACCCACTGTCTGAAAGCATCTTAAATAAACAGCGTCTGTGTCAGTGAAGGAAACAATCAGACTATTTTATTATGATTTTTGTCTTCTGTTGAAACAGATACAATATTGTGTCAGCGTGCACTGTTTTCCATATTTTTCTACCAACCGTCTAAGCAGCTGTTGCCACCCACTAGTCTCACTCCACCTCTAGTTTTCAGGACTTGCAGTGGTATTTCTCGAGACAATTCTTTTGCCTTGGTATGTCGGTAAAAAATTGTGTTTGTACAGACACATCAAATATAGAGGAGAAGGGCTATATTTTCAGACTGAAAATGTAAATAATTATAAATGTCTAGCACAGTAATTTACCTTCTCTTACGGTCAGTTTTTTTTATTCTGTTCAGTGAGGTGACACTGGGGTCAGAGAAGGTTGAAGGTCGTACCACAGCAGCAGCTGTGCAATTAACCTGCTGTCACGAGAGTGCAAACCGTTTTAACTGCACCTGAGGGGTTTATGTTGAGAATAACATATTTTAAAACTGCCAGTATTATACTTGTGGCACAAACTAGAGAGGTGCTAGTTTGAATCCCAGCCCCTGCATGGCTGAAGAGTATTAAGCAACTCCCTAAAAAAGAAACGCTGACAATTTCTGAGATATGTGTACAGTAAGGGTTCCCAAAGTGGGGGGCGGGCACCCCCATGGGACATAGAGCTATTGCTTAATGGGATGCTGCAAGGTATATGAATTTTAATTTCAATATTGTCTTTGTTCAGCGATCGCAGGAGTTTTGTAGCAATTCAGTGTTTGACATTTTTTTTTTAGCTGATTTTTTTATAATTCTTCAGTTAAACCTTCCTGTTTTCCTTTGCTGCATATCTTTGGTCTGGGAGCATATTTTTACGTCTCAGTCCATCATGTCCTCTTCACCTCATTTGTCCCATAGGTTGTCACAACAAATACCTTCGAAACTAGAGGAACATTCCCCGCACATTCTTGTAAAGTGATGTGGAAATGCTCTCAGTCATTTTTTTTTTCTTTTTAGGATGGAGGCCTTCTTATTAACAACCCCACGGCGTTGGCCATACATGAGTGCAAGTGTCTGTGGCCCAACACACCCCTGCAGTGTGTGTTGTCTTTGGGCACCGGACGATACGAGACGGCAGGAAAGAACAACACCACCTACACCAGCCTGAAGGCCAAGCTCACAAATGTCATCAGCAGTGCCACAGACACTGAGGGTAAGTTCAGTGATTATACACCGTATGATGTGTGGGGGAAAAAAATCCAAATACATGCTGTTACTTTTTGCTGGGTTTTGCTTCCACCTGAGTTGTGCAGTTTTTTCTGTGGGTGAGAGTTATTCCCTCCTTTTGATCAGCAGCTCCCTGCTTCACCTGTGTTCTGATCAGCTGCTCCTCAGCAAGGTCATACCTGTGTTCTCTCCTTCAAGGACAATCAGTGTGTGTGGGAGGTTATATAAACTGAAGCTGCTGCTCTGAGTCAACTGTTTCAGTTGATTCTCTGAGTGAGGGAGGAGGATGTGTTTGGTTTCACTCTTGTGTTAAAAAACTTTTCTTTTTGTTTTGCTTCTCTGAGGTTGGGGTCACTATGTGGTTCATCCTTCGTTTTGCTAAAATCAGTGGGTGGGTGTTTTTATATCTACCTATCATCCAACAAAAAGTCTGTTCCCTCGTCCATTCAGAGGTGCACACCATGCTGGACGCCCTCCTGCCACCCGATACCTACTTCCGCTTCAACCCCTACCTGAGTGAAGACATCCCGTTGAACGAAAGTCGCCTGGAGAAGCTGAACTTCCTCAAGAGCGAAGGGGAGCACTACCTGAAGCGCAACGAGGCCAAGCTGAAGAAAGCAGCCAGCGTCCTAGGCCAGGAGAAGAGCAGCATCCAGAGACTGGCCGAGTGGGTCAAACTGAAGACGGACATGTATGAGGGTCTGCCCTTCATGTCCAAGCTGTGATTATTTCAACCATAACAACGGAGTTCGGTTTTTAAAAAAACCCCAGTACTGTAAAACCTCCCATATCTAACAGGGATCAAGGGTCAATTGTTTTAGCATGTAGGGAGGAACAAAAACTTTGGGATCATCTTTAAAAAAACACAAAAGATAATTAATAGTAACAACTATTAGCCTTCAATGTTTCTAACATCCAAATACGTCAACAATGGTGTTAAATACAGCTGCTGCATGAAAGGACTTGAATGTTATAAAAAAACACAAAAAAAACCCAGAATGCCAATTGAATGTTATAAAAAAACACAAAAAAACCCAGAATGCCAATGTTTTGATAGACTGATGGCCCTCAGTATTTCCTCTAGTCTAATTAATTTAAAATGTAAATAATACGCAGATGCTCCAACACGTCCCCTCACCACTAGCACTGTACAGAATAAAGACATCACACCTTTTGTAATAAATGTAATTTTAACAGATAAAATGTAAATAATATTTATAGTCATATATAGTTGTTAGTATGATTCTTGGAACCCGTGTGTGGTCACTGGAAGAAGATGAATAATTAGTAAAATGGATAAAAAAAAAAACAACTGTCACTTCGGAACCCTCCAATGCTGCTTAGCATCGTGGATTAGCTGTTTAGTTTCCAAACTTTTTTATTTTTGTGATAGGACTGTTGACACTCACCAGCCGCCACTAGTTCACATTCACAACTGATTTTATTCTTATCCTACAAAACTGCCATTCTTGTTGAACACAAGGAATTAAATAATAAATAGGTGTTCTTTTTGTTTTTAATTGTAGCAAAATTTGAGGAACTATTTAGATTCAAATTAATTTGACTTGATGACCCCCCAGCAATAGTTCTGTGCCCACCTAGGGGGTTTAACCCCCCACCTTGGGAACCACTGTTTTAGGGAGAATTGTCATTGACTAATTATGTGAAAACTCACATAATTGCTTTGCCTTTTAATTTAACTGCCCTGACTCTTTCTATATTAATGTGTGGAAGGACAGTTTTAAAGAAAGTGTCATTGAAAAATAATAAACCCTGTTTTTAAAATCATCAGTCTGAGTTTCTGTCTCCTGACTGAGATCTAATGACACTCAGGAATGTCATGCGTCCCCTGATGACGAATTGCCTTTTTTCTCCTCATTGTAAACATTGATTTTTTTTTCTTTTCTTATAGACCTCCATCATACTGACACACACACCAGAATGAAATTTTAATATTAGATAAATTAAAATAATTTAAGTGAAATAATTGACAGCACCACTCTTTTATAATAAATTTCAAAAAACCTCACGTTGAAACTAAAATTTTTTGTTTCATTTTCCTTCACCATGATATCAGCTCACGTTGAAACTAAAATTTTTTGTTTCTTTATTTTCCTTCACCATGATATCAGTTATGCAGTCAGACGAAATAAGGTTTCAGTGCTTAGTAATAAAAATAACAATAACCAATGAGCTACTGTTGTCTTTCTTTGTGTTGTTTTTGGACCCTTAACAGTAAAATCAAACGTATTTATCAGTAGGCTAACTTTTAAGCTAAGCTTTTGGCCAAACTTTTTATCTCATATCTCAGAGCTAATATTTAATAATTTTCCTGAAATAATGTAATTTTTAATTTTAGGTACATTTGATGGTAAAATTGTTAGGCAGAAACTAACAAAAAATACCAGGAAAGATACGTTATCGTCATGCAGCTGTCATGATATTCAAATATGACGTCATAACTATAAACACAGTGGGATCGTCAGGTGTGACGGTGTTCCCGAGCGACGGTTCCACCTCCATCCTCCTGTAGAACAGAGACCCCAGTCAGTTCAGCCTTATTTACCAAATACAGCAATAACGCAGTCTGTGTGCAGTCATAAAGATCGTGTCTTGTTTTAATCTGACCCAGATAAACTGGTTTTAAATACACAGCGGCCTGGAAAAGATCCTAAAAACATAAACACTTTTTTGGAAAACAGTTGCGCTTGTCAAGGACTTTCCGCTCAAACACACAGTGAACGTATTGTTCACCAGACGATAAATTAAACGTGATTGGAGTTGACGAGTCTTTAACGTCTGAGCGTCAAAACAAACAAAAAAAAAAGTCCGTCTCTCATCGCATACTACTGAAAAACTAAACGGTACAAGAGTTTACACGGTGGCGTGGTTCTCCACACGTCTCTGCCAGTCAGTAAGCGGTGGAGACACACCCACACATACACATACTATCTGTCCCACTGTTAGCCCAGTCATGCTACAGGTACGTTAGTACAGTTCACTAAGGCAATAAATATGCTAGCCAGTCTGGTATGCTGTCTTCGTTTACACATGTAAACAATAATCTGTTTTCCCCTGCGAAGATTATAGGGAGGAGCATTTATAACAATCCAGTTCATAATAGATGTAACTATTTTATTTATCACCCTATTTTACTCTGTTTAGGCTAACTTTGTGTTAGCATATATACAGTATATGTCAACTTCCTGTTAGCTATTGTTCAATAAAAAAAACTTAACTGGCAATTTTATTTTACTAAATTTGGCTCTCTTTGTTTTATGCTTTATCTTGACTAGTATTCTTGTATTTTTTCCAACCTGTCTAATCATTATTTTTTGGGTAATAGTAAGCCAATCTTTGTTTCTTTTGAAATGACCTTAATTTATGTTTCAGTTTTAAATTGCCAAAACCTTTTTTGTATTAAATATAAAAAAATTGCCAAAACCTTTTTTGTATTAAATGTAAAAACATTTTCTTTCCTGGATTAAGTTCCACCTATGCTTTGTATTTATATATATATATACAGTATATAGGTTCCACCTATGCTTTGATGCAACATTTTGTAAAAAATAAATATAATTGTTGGTTGTATGTGCTAACATAAAAAAAAACACTTGCAGCTACAGCACATGACTCAACTAGGATTTGTCATGACCCCCGGCCTGGATGACAGTTCACACCTACAATTATTATGTGAAGAGAGAGAAACAACGTTTTCCACACCGAGCTGATGACCTGTAAATGCCTTGGAGTGAACTGCATGTCTTTATGTCTTTCATTGTAATTAGTGGTGAAAATGTGCAGCTGCTGTTGCCCAAACACAATTCATGTCAGGTGTGTGTGTGTGAAAGAGAGAGAGTGGGAACGAGAGAGAGAGAGAGAAAGAGTGGAGGCTCCAACAGGAAAATAAATGATGGCTGTAGACATGATTATTGATGCTCTTGTACTGATAACAAGTCCTAATGTGTGTGAGACATGTCCAGGGTTGGAGGTGAGTGATGTGGGAGGAGGTGTGGGGTGGAGGACGTTGGCACACAGCTGTCATGTGGATACAAGGCTCTGTAGTTTAACATGTGATGCAGGTTGTTGGGCAGCGCTAATGTGCAGTCAAGTGTTTGACACCAGGACTGCTGAGTGTGTGTCCACAGAGGCCATATGTCTTCAGGGACAATGGCTGATAAACACCTGTCTCTTACCTTACTGCTCAAAGGACAACATTTAGAAACACCCAGATTAAATTACATGTTTGGAGGTTGTTACAATTTAAATGTAAAAGCGTTCATTTCATGTCTAAAAAAATAAAATTCAATTATAATGCGAAAAAATGCAGAAAATTATATAACTATTGATGTAGCCCAGAGATAATCTCAGGTATAAATATATAAATACGCAGTATCCACGATCTAAAATGCTCTGGAATTTAATAATTGTGGCTAAACATCTCACGTGACCAAGCTCCTACCAAAACAATAATGCCTTCCACAGACAGTTCTGTCGTGACTTACTGTTAAATTCATTAAATTCATCTTACCATACGTGCAGGACGATCTGCTGCCGCTGAATAAAAATGGTGTCGCTGTTCTTCACATTTTTATTCTTTCCCCTCCTGCACGGGGTGTTAGGAACAAAGATAGTAGATGTAAGTGCAAGAGGTCTTACTCTGAGGAGATCACCGCTCCCACAAATATGAGCACTTTGAAGACAATAGACAATACACACACACATATAAAACAAATTGAAGACAATAGACAATACACACACATATAAAACAAAAGTGTGATTTGATTTTTTTTTCAAGAGTTTTTACCATTTACAGTACAGGTACACAAAGGTATAAAACACCCTGGATAAAATAGTGAAATTAAATAAATGTAAATTTCACGTGAAATAAATGTTTTTTGACAAATATCTTACCCATGTTACTCCTCTCTGCCTATAGATACTGCGCATGCTCAGTTGTAAGGACGCCTATGCTTGAAGGGCTTCACAATGGCTTTGAATTTTGCAGTGAGCCGAGTGAGCATTCTTCTCGGAAGCATAGACGATCTTTGGACGCTGCTGGCTTTGACAGGAGCGGGGGAGGAGGAGGTGAGGAGGAGCAGGAGGAAGAGGAGGAGAGCGGAGCATCCGTGTGGACCACAGCTCGCTGCTGCAGCAGGGGGACGGACACGCACACTCTCTCACTCACTGGCCGGACACGGCCCCGCAAACACACACACACACATACACTTTCACACACACACCAACACGCACACACAACCAGACACGCTCCTCATCATCCACACGATTGGAGCGAGGAAACTGGAGTCAGCAGACGGTGAGTTTGAATATTTTATTTCATTTATTCAATTTAGCTATCTTCCCTGTCATCGTCATCTTCATCACCAGATCTGGAGGATCATCATAATGGTGCAGTGCATGTGTCACATGATCAGTGTGTTTTCTGTGTCTGTGTGATGCTGGCACAGCAGGTGCAAATGTGGAGCAGCAATATGGAGGCGCCTGACGCCGACTGCTTTTTTCTTTCTTTCTTATTTTTCTTATTTTTTTAATCTATTTTCTTTTGAATGCTCTGCATCTAAAGCGATGGTCTGCATCCGAGAGAACCACCCGTGCATGCGGTGTCGGGATCGGCTGTTGCGTTAAATGCTTGTATCTGGCTGTGATTGCAGCAGCAGCAGCAGGAGCTGGGGTATTGTTACTGGTGCCGGTTGCCGGTGGAGGCCCCCATCCTACTCCCTCCTCCTCCTCCTCCTGCTCATCATCATCTTCATCATCCTCATTATCAGTTGTGGTTTGACAGAATGGTTGGATGATGATGCTCAGCTCCTCTGACTGCAGGATGCAGGGCCTGGTGTGTTGATTTGAATTCACATCCAGGACTAATCGTTAATCTGGTTATTTTTCTGTTTCTTTGACAAATATATTTGAATCTGTTGCCCTTGACAAAGATCAGACAGGAGCATATTACGTCTGTTTTACGTCATCTTATTCTTTAACATCAACCAGTTATCATTTAGTGAGAACTGTGATTGTTGGAGCTTTGTGACTTTGTGCTTGACTTCAGGTGCTCAACAGTCGCACCAGACATTTTTTTAATGAACCATAGTCCAGTCTGGTACCAGCCCACGTTTACTATGAAGTAACTCTATTGAACACATGCAGAAACTGGCTCTGGCATTGTCATACTGAACTCCAGGGTTGCCCTGAAAATGTCACTGCTTAGATGGTAAACAGTATGTTGGTCCGAACCCTGTACGTACCTTTTAGCATTCATAGATGTTCAGGTTAGCATTTGGGTGGGTTGATACAAACAAAGGGGGAGCAGAGTCTTTTTTTTTTTTAGTATCTGAAAGAAAAAAAATCAACATTTATTCCCACATCATAAACATCCCCAATATTAAAAGCAGCCCTTTGCCAGACAAAGACAATGTTAAAAAAAGGACAAACAAAGAAGGTTACTTTGTCTGTGGAGTCAAGCCAATTTTTTTTTTTTTTTTTTTAAGGGAAGCCACACTTGACAAACACCTTGGAGGCAAAAGCTTCTGCTCTGATACTACAAATGTGGGTTGTTGCTCTATTGTGTACTGCATTTAAAGCATTGGTTCATGCATTAAGAATTAACAAAACTATTAGCATTTGGATTTTCCAAAGGTTTATTAAAATTAGCTGCATGCTAGCCAGAAAATACAGACAAGCCAACGCTTGGCTAAATCCAAGGATAGAACAGCTAACAGACAGCGATTAAAGCAACAGCAACTCAGGTTAGCAAAACAATAGCTGACCACCAAAAGCATTAGAGACATTTGATGAAATGACTTCAGATATTATTCAAAATGCCCAATGAAATATTCACTCCGCCAGCCTTTAACCTGCACTGTGAAGGTTATATTGATATTTTTTACAATTTCTTTTAATTTCAGTTCAATTTATAGTTTAAATCACTGCACACAAATCAGTGTTAGCAGGACAGAGTAATTAGAAAACATGTTGTTGTTGTTTGGGATAAATTGGACTAATTAGAAAACATGTTGTTGTTGTTTGGACCGTGTTGATAAGTGAGAGGCTACACGTAAATAACTGAATATTCCAGGCACAACTGATACTGATGCATTCACGTCTGGCAAGCTGGCCGTTTATTAGCCGTTAGCGGTATGTGTTATTGTGTTGCAGCCAACGCGTTTAAATGGAGATACCAGATATCAGGTGCCTGGTGCTATTGTTTGCTGCACAGAGTTTGTAACCAGTGGGTATCGCACACCTGACACGAGGACAATGAACTGGAGGAATCTTTGTGATGAAAAGAATGACATTATGTTAATGTGTGACCAACTCCGCGCAGACGTTACAGTACGGCTTCATCTGGTCTGACGCGGAGAAGGTAATTTATCCCCGCTTCACGCAGAAATTAGGTCAGAAATACACACGTTTCAACTGGGAACGCGATTGAAATTCATCCTCAAGTGGTTGGCACAAACTCACCAGTTAGCCTCAATTCCAATCTGCTAAAGAAAAGTTTTGTTTGTAAATAGTAATATATATATGTATACATATATTTGTTTTACAAAGCATAAGGATTTAAGAGTTAGCTTTTTAACTCTGTTCTTGTTTTCTGGGCTTTTCCATCATAACTGGGCTCCTGTTGTTGTGTCTGACGGTTGACGCTGCTAATGTTCCTTTAGTGAAGATGTGATTGGTTAACTAGAAACCAAACAAACTATTGGAAACGCCCTTAAAAAGCTTAAAAAATTTCCTGAAATGAACCAGTAGACACATTTAAGCACCACTGAGACTCACTGTGAATAAACCACAGTTCAGTGAAGATGTGATTGGTTACATCTGGGCTGCAATAAGCCTGCATCACACAGGAAATACAGCTCAATCTCTCTTCACATGTAAAGCACTGAACATTCGTCTCGTCATCTGTTTGGTGTCAAAGTCCTCGTTTGTCTCTTGTTTGTAAATAGTACAATTGTGGAGGAGGAGGAGGAGGAGCAGAAGGAGGAGGAGGAGGAGGAGGAGGAGGGGCAGTTTCCTGAAATCAAGGTTTTGGCCTGTCATACTGTAGCACTGCAGGGGCAGTGTTAGCTCCCTGACTGTTGTTGCCCTCTCTGAGACATGGCGGGACATAACTTGTGACTTTAAGTGCCCACGCTGCTGATGCAGAGCCCGCACTCAGCCCCGGCCGCGGTGTCATCATAACTCTCCTGCTCATCCACGGACCATTAGGCTTCATTCAGGTGATTTCTGTTAGAGAACCCTTTCCTTCTGTCTGCTGTAGCCCGAGGTGACGACAGATTATGACCTGCCGTGGCAGGGATTATGACGAGGAGGCAACGGAGGAACTCACGGGTGGAAATGATTAAGTCACTAATGGTTGAGTTGATTTTAACAGTGCTGGGTGTTTTTGAGAGTTGTGTTCACACGTCAAATGTCAACTTTATCAATCTCCCGGGAGTTCCCTCTGGGAAATTTAGGGCCACAGCTTTAAAGACTTCTTCAACGTTTGAGTCTAAATCAGTTCATGAAACTGTAAAATGAGCCTTTTGCATATTTCCATCTAAAACCCTGCCTTGCAGCTGGGAGTCTTTTGCTGATTCGACAGCTAAATAAACACAGCTAGGCTAATGTTGTGGGTCATTAGCATCTTTACCCTCTTACAGCCCCGGTCCACAGCTGGACACGATTGTCTACTCATTGAAGGTACGTGGACACATTAAATTAGTTTGTCTGCCCGGAGGTTGATGGAGTGGAAAATGGCGGACCGTTCCAGGGACAGGGACATTCTGCTGTCGCCAGGAGATTTCTGGGGAAACAGATGTTGTTGTTCTCCCTGACTTCTTTTGAGGACGGTTTCTTGTGGCCAAGAACAAAATAGTCGTTAGCCATATGGTGACGGACACTTAGATTAAATAATGAAACGTGGGGAATCTTGTGGCCAAGAACAAAATAGTCGTTGCCATATGGTGACGGACACTTACGGTAGAAGAAGAAATGAAGGAATATCACAGTGTTTGATGAAGACAAGTAGGTTGACTCAGTGGCAGGAAACGTGAATTGAGTAACTCCGCCAATAGATGTTGCTGTTGCTCAGTAATGTTGTATTTTACATGTATAGCCATATAATGCAAAAACAACCCTATGGTACAGCACATTTGGCAATTGTTCTCTGGTGGAATGTGGAAAAAAAATACAGCAAGTGTGAGTGGGTGAGCCCAGAGAAAGTTGCCAGACATGGAGTTCCTAAGTTGCTGATTCAATTCCAGAGCCATATGCAGGTGAAGATGATTCATTTCCACTCGAAACTTTTACTGAATTGGCAGAAAAGGGTTGGCTGGACTTCCTTCTGTAAATGTATCTGGTTAACTCCTCACCGTGTCTGTGTCAAAAATGCCGATAAACAAATGTTTTGACTCGATGCATGGACAAAATACTTCACGCTGTTTGTGCAATAATCCCACTGTCCAGAGATTGACAGCGACTCTGGTGAAATGTCGGGACTCGAAGAGTTTGTGTAGACTATAAAAATACAAAGATGGTCATTTACACACACACACACACACACACACACACACACACTGCAGGAAGAGTATTGGTTTCACTGAAGCACCTTGGGCTTTAAATACCATGTCAGTGCCCAGTGTGTGTTTGTGGCAGGTTCATCTTCGGGTGAAAACACCCGGCTTGACTTACACTGAGTGCAGGGCAGTAAGTGAGTCTACTGCTGACGAAGTGACTGACACATTTTTGGAAATGGATTGTGAGGGACCGTGGGCTGATCGGTGTTGTTGAGGAAACGGTTGTCAAGAAAGTTTTGACAGCAAACCTCAATGGGTTCTACACCCAATGGAAAGATTCACAGTGAATTCACCAACTTTCTAGTTTTTGCAGTAATATTAATAATAATAATTCCATGATTTGGATAAAACAAAAACATCTACATACTCTTATTTGTCTTTTAGTTCCAGCAAAACACAGATTTCTTTGGTCATATTCATGAATCCCGATTAATCTTGTTGTATTTTTACGAGCCTAAAAAAGCTTCATGTTTCTTCTGTCTGTGCGTGTTGTCTTTCTTGACCTTTTGACGACCTAATTCATCCCATGACCAGCTAACGATGGCTAGTGTTGCTGCCATTCCCGCTCATTTTTTGCAATAAAGAAAACCCGCCTTAGAAGTCCGACCCAAGTTCCAAAGGGAATGTTTTATCCGAAGCATCTGCTTCCCTCCTGTGGGAAAAAGGACTCCGGTTCAATAGAGCCTCTATGTGGTTTTTTTTCTCCAGCCCACCCTTCCTAAGTAGCCGGCCGGCCGCCCTTCAATGAGGCCCTTTTGCTCGGTAAGAGGATGAATCACTGGCTTTTTAGAAACTGCCAGGCGAGTGGATGAAGAGGACGGATCGCAACAGCAGGTCTGAGTGTGAAGAAGTCATCAATCAGCCTTACATGTGTCTGGTTAGTGATGGAGCCATTACAGTAAATATGGAGCTGAATGGACCTTGAACAGATAATTGGAGATGCAACATCTGTCTGGATAATCATGGAGCAGTACAGTACGCTCCTGTTTACCCCTGATTGTCTTTTGTTCTGAGCTGTGCTTAAAGTATCTGTTGGTGGACGTGGAAACAAGTGAGGCTGATGCACGTAAAGAGCATTTTCATTTGCACCAGTGGACGTTGGACTCCTCACACCATCAAGAGATATCAAATGACGATCAATAATGTACGGAGCATTTTATTAATATACATTGATTATGATTTTAATTTTCTCAAGTGACTATTAGACCTAGTCTAAAACCCAACCTCAGATATTGATGTCTGAAGTATGTGTGACAGAGCCACACCCCCACAATAGCCTAAAACCTACACAGCTAGACGTCATCGGCATAAAAACGATTGAAACGCAAAACATGATGCTACTTGTTTACCTTCAGGTTGAGTGATTTTGAATTAAGAACCGTCGATCATTAATATGATCTTCAGTTTTTAGTTCACAGTCTAAACTCTATCTTTGTTTTTCAACCTCCGTTTTTACTACCTCAAAATTGAACTTTTATTTTTAAGGCTCGAAATCTATTTACGGTAAATAACAATAAATCTGTACGACTGTAAGTCTTAGATAAGGCTCGAAATCTATTTACGGTAAATAAAAATAAATCTGTAAAAAGACTTGCATAGAAAAAAGGTTTTGTTGTTCTACAAAAAGATTTCTAAGATAGTGATGTTTTTAAATCCCTGCTGGGCAGCAGTGGTACTGCATCCATCTATGTGTGCATGATTTAAATAGAAAAAATGTGTTAATGACTTTTGTCATTTTTTTGTCAGGAGTCATACATCCACAGTTTCCTCTTAAGCTACGTCCAGCAGCAGTAAAATATCCAATCTCGTAGTATTAAATTCTAGGACTTGTGACCTGACCTGGTTTGAGGCGCTAACGTGTTTTTTGTGACTTCAACTCGCTCGTTTGTTGTTTACACATTTTGATACAGTAAACCTATTTAAATATCATGTAGCACATGATTAATGTCAACATTTTTGGGACAAAACACGGCGGTGTACAAACGTGTTCTTTTTCTGTTTACTCGTACTCAGCATCATTTGATGCTCCTGGATTCCGGCTCCTAACAGTCGACAGTTTCACATCAGTGCTAATGCTGTCCTACCGTGTCACTCTGTCTCCTCCCTCTCTTTGTCCTCTTTTACCCTCTAAACTGCTGAGCAGGCGGTTTATTTTTGCCTGCCACATACACCTGCACTGCTCTGCTGCTTTATTCACTCTGGATGCCAAGCACTTAGGTTTATTGCAGTTAGAGGTGAGATGCTGGAAAGGCCACAGGTCAGTAGGAGAGGTGTGCCTGGCCAGGAGCCAGTTAGAACAAAGATCGTACAGTAGTAAAAGGTAAATATATGGAAGATCGTACAGTAGTAAAAGGTAAATAAATGGATGGAATAGATTAAAAAAACAAAAACAAAACAACAACAACATGGTGTGGGATGGTTAGCTAGATTGTTTAAATCGTTGTTTGCTGTCTGGTTTAAAAGACTCTCGCCTTAACCTTTTTCTTATTAATAGAACTGTTCCCTGCAGATTCTTCCAGAGGCACAGGGATAATTAACGGTTTTAATGATTTGGCCCAGAGCCAGAAGCTGTAATTTGGCCACACAAATGTCTGTCTGTGTGTTTTTGCTGTGAAACAGGAACAAAAAAAAAAAAAAAAAAAAAAAAAAAAGAAATACATCCGTGCCACTAATGTGAAGTTTCAAAAAAAAAAAAAAAAATGAAAAAACATTTTAAAAATGTAGTATTTTGTAGCAATCTTTCTTTTGATGACTACTACTAGCTACTTGTGGCTAAAACTTTGTTTTACTAGTTGTGCTTTCTATCTACGCGCTAACATCCTTGATCTATTTTAACTTCAAATCTAATCAAATTGGAAGCTATTTTCCAGCTAATTCGGCTAACCTTCAGCAATTTGTAATGCATTCCTGGCTAACGCTACCGGTTAGTAGGACTTATTTGGTTAAGCTATGTATACAGAGCTAATTCTCTAAATGTTTGCCTACGTTTTACTTATCCCTCCACTTACAGAATATTTGTTATTGGTCCTTCTTCTGATTTATCTTTGATTTTTATGCCAGCTATGCTAGTAACTTTAGCTAATTTATGTCTTTTGTGTCAGTTGTCCCGCACTAATTAAAGCCATAAAGATTTTTTTAAATTGTGAGAGCATAGTAGCAGAATTTTGTTGCAGGTTAATTTCAGATTTCTTTTTAAAACACTATGAAACATTATTAATGTCATATTTGTCAGATATGCATTAAATTAAAATGTCATGGTCATACATTGCTTACAACTTTCCTATTTGTTGTCAGGGAATATGGCAAATTACCAATTTGGCTCATTTTTCTCTATTGTAGCTACTCACCTGATATTTATAGCTGGAGGCAGTCATCGTCTCTGTGAATATATTGTATTATGTTTTTCCCATTAATGACATACTTTTTTCCAACAATGAAAAAAAAACAACCTGCCATTGACTCCAGTTTGTGAGTCGTTTCATTTAAAAACACTAAAAACCTCCGCTTTGTCATGCAGTAAATGCGTTCGAAAACCCATCATCCATTACTGCTGTGGGCCATGGGATAAATCACCTTCTAGATGTTCATGTGACAAAAGATGTCTCAATATTAAGTTTTGTTAATTCACGTATCACGTTGTTTTCCCATGGTGGTTTCCTTTGTTCACGTTCCCATAAAGAAACACGAGCTATCAAGTGTCAAGACAGGGGCGTGTCCCTGTCGTGTTGGATCACATTAACTGTAACTTGTTTGGTCAGCAACCACACGGTTAATACCAGCACTTTCCCTGGCGTGTTCCTGCCCTTTCAATGTTTGCTGTTTTCATTTTTACACACCAAACATGTTTATCTGATGAAGAGTCTTTGCTGCACGCCTTCCATTGTGTGTCATCCGTGTAACCATTCAATCTGTCAACCTGTCCTGGGAGACTGATAATTGACGACTGTGTTTGCATAAACGTCTGAGGGAATGAAATGAAGGCTTCACTTTCATGTCTTAAAATCCATGTATTGTAATAAACAGAATGCTTGGTGTGACCGTACTGCGGTTATATGTACATTTTGATTAGCATGTTGTGTACTACAATCGATAGATAGCATCCAAGCTAATTTTTACTTGGGCCACCGACCTTGATACTGGTCCTTGATACTGTGTCGTATTACTCTGCAATGGAATGAGAGATGCAAGCTGTACAAAAAAAATACAGTGTCTCATCAGGTGTGAATACATTTTGGATATCCCCTAACACAGGCATGGTCAAACTACGGCCCAGGGGCCGGATGTAGCCCGTTCAGTTTTTTAGCTCGGCCCGCCAAACTTTTCCAAATTATATAATTTATTTATATTATCATTATACTTCTGCCTTTTCCCTGGAACACCCATGTGGCCCGTGACTCAAAAAGTTTGCCCACACCTGCCCTAACAGATACACAAAAGTACCAGATATTTTTCTGCTTCACAAACTCACCAATTCCAGGTCCTGGTACTGATGCCCAAAATTATTGACAGTGATGCCTTTGCTGTCATAGATAAAAGTTAACATTTAGCAACTTGCTAAGGTAATTTGATAAAATTGGGTCTGATTAAAAAAAAAATTAAAAAGAAGAAACTATCATAGACTTAAATTTGTGATTGGCTTGAAAACACTGACTGATGGTGTGTATCCAGTATCACTAATCCATAAACGTCGGCTCATGGCGTTGTATTGACATAGAGATTATTGATCCTTGGATTAGGAGAGGACACCCTGAAAGCAAAGATCCCTGGTTTTAGGCAGCTCAGTGATCCCTCACACACTCATTACCACAAGCTTGATGGCATTAAGCAGGTTAAGTCACTTTGTCTTGGTTAGTCAACATCCCTTCAGTTGGATTAAATCTGTTTAGACAGAGCACTCATCATGTTTTATTGTTGAAACGGTGGAGCGTTTGTAACTGTATGTGTTGGTTTTGCTTGTTTTTGCCTCCACTAAATCGTCTTAAAATCATTTGTAAGGAAGTTTGGAACCAGAACCTTGGTGCCCGGACAGAAACAATATGCTGCTTTGCAGCGTTGTGCTCTCAACAGCATCTGTTTTTAGAAAAACAAAGTGCTGACTTAAGCCTGTAGAGGTAGCAGTGTCCTCACTCACAGCTGGTTCAGTGCTGACTCTTACAACCTGAGCACCTTGGAGTGACAAAGCAGAAAACACTCAAAACACACCAGTGAAGAATACAGCATTATGTGTGCGTCTGTGTACCATGTACCATGAGTTAATGTTTGCGCCAAAAGTGTACCATGTACCATGAGTTAATGTTTGCACCAAAAGTCAACTTTTTGCAGACGATGCATTAATTTATCTTCGAGACTAATAAATGAAAATTTGAAAATAAAATAAAATAATTATTGATTTCTAGTCAGAGGCCCAATGTGAGGCAGCAGTGGGCCAACATTGGCCCCTGAGCCTGGAGTTTGAGACCACTGCACTACAGTCTATGTGTAAATGACAATCTTTTGTTTCTTTTAAAAAAGTAAAAAATAATTTGTTGTTTACAGACAAATTTGTCACCTCAGAGAAATAAGAAAAATGAAGAAAAAAAAAAAACAGCGATTTTTGGTCGGCTGCCATGAATTGAGTTGAGCTACTGTATAAAAACTAAAAAAATTGTTTCTTCAGCAGAAGTTATCATGTAGAACTGAGATTAATTTCCTTAGTTCCAGAATTGATTTTGAATAATAAGGTTACTGGGACACTCTCAGGGAATCATTCCTCGTTGGGCTGTCATCAAATGTATCAAATTAGCATCAGACGTGGTATTTTTAATCCACGCGCTGTGGAAATGACCCACATGTAATTTCAGCATGTTGAAACCAATGATCTCAGAGCCTTTTCACAGTGTTGGGGGAGATTCCGGGCTTTGTTTTGTTCGCCTTATTTGACTCTGGGTCAGGCTTGTTGCATTGTGAATTTGTTTAATGAAAATCAGGACAAAGTGGGAGGCAAATTCAGTCAGACTCAGACATGGTGTATGGATTCCAGCTTGTTGGAGTCACGCTCCAGTGACGCTGCGCTCTGCAGCAGCATCTGAGCCTTACTGATCTGTGACAACATCCAAATAAGTAAAAAAAAAAACTCTGCTCGTTCTTCTTCAGGTGCGGTCATAAATCATGGCTGTCACGTGAATTGCGTCGGCCTCTGGTACTTCAACACGTGGCAGCCGGGGTAGCTCTATTAAGGCGTCTTTTGTCAGACCACCAAATGTTGCCACATTTGCAAAGTGCGGAGCCATTGAAGAGAGTTTATTTGACCTGGAGGGCCATAAAGAAAAGTAGCACTCATGAATTGAAAAGCAGCGCTGGGACATTAATGTATCTTACTTAAAGCAAGGGTCCTCAATCCCAGGGCTCTGACGGGATTAGCTACAGATTCCCCATACTCTGAAAGGGATTAAAAGACAAGAAGACGAACGAAAGAATGAATTAAAAGGATTAAAGTTCTTGTTTTTGGATCTTGGTTTGCAGAGTCTGAGCCAGAAGGTAATTAGATTATAAAAAGAGGTTATACTGCAGGAATGTCATTTCCTTTCCTTACAAGTGGTAATTCTCACCTCGGGGTACCCTCATCATCTTTGATGAAATTTTTATGTGGGATTCACATGACTGTGTATGAGTCAGATTTAATCTGATCTGATCAATATACTGTAAATGGGAAAGAGAAGCTTGAAGGCTCTGGAAGCGAGAGGAGTCTGTGTTCTGTGATAGGTTCTAAAAATAGACAGTTCAGACATGACATCTTTCCTGTTTTTTCCTAGTTTTGTTCTTTTCTAGTGATGTTCTCTGCAAGGAACGACAAATCTGTTCTTTCTATCCGGGCTGTGAAAAAAAAAAAAAAATCTGATATATCATCTGCATAGAACAATTTTCTCGTACGGTGTCCATTAGCCGTGTGTAATTGGTTAGAATTTCAAGTGAGTGTGTTTTAAAAAGAAATGACACTACAGTAATGTAAAGTAATGCTTTTATATTTTATGACACTGCTGTCGGTGTGTTAACATTTCAGGCATGTTAGCATGTATTGTAGCGGGATGGTCTGGCTTTTATATTTTATGACACTGCTGTCAGTGTGTTAACATTTCAGGCATGCTAGCATGTATTGTAGCAGGATGGTCCGATGTGGGTTCTGTAAAAAATAAAAAAAGGTAATATGTCTGTGTCCACACACTGCTGTATTTATACTTCACTGTCCCAGTAGCTGCTGCGTTCTGAGCAGCTTCTGTGTTTGCTTCCAGCCTGAGAACTGAAGATTTTTTTGGCTCAAATTAATGAGATCATATGGAAAAAAAAACCCTCTGTCTCTTCACTGCTGTTTCTGGGCCTCAGTCCTCAGTCTGTCCTCTGTTAGGAAGAAGATATTCAGTCAATATTGGACGTCTCCCAGGCCTCCCACTGCTCCCCTGTCTCCACTGTTTGCCCTCCCTTGTCCTTTTTTGTTTCCTCACCCTCTCATTTCCACCTCACTGTTTGTTATTGCCCCTCATTCTGCTCACTCTACATTCGTCTCCATCCTTGTCGTACAATGGCTTTCCCCTTGTGTCGACCTCCAAGAAAACGTGGTCTCCGGGGTTCTGACTTGGGGGCCGGGGGGTTGGGGTTGTCACTGACAGCTTTGCTCTCTCAGTGGTGACCACGTGAATAGAATCATGTTTAGCATTGAATTATATTTGCCTTACCGTTGAGGCATTTCTCTACGAAATGATTAGTTATTTGCTTAGTGATGAGCTCACTAAAGTTTTCTTCTAAGTTACATTTAAACTACGTAATTGACCTTCTATTGCAGTTTTAGCTACTTGCTAATTCTTGGGCTAATAAATCACACTGTTTAGGTCCTAAAATATAAATGTATTTTTTTTTCTATTTATTTATTTCTTTCCCATGAACCATTTCTACCATGTTCGTAGAGTCATGTTTAGCATTATATTATATTTGTATTTAAGTGTCATTTAATTAATTGTTGTTAATTACCGTTGAGGCATTTCTCTACAAAATGATTAGTTATTTGCTTAGTGATGAGCTCACTAAAGTTTTCTTCTAAGTTACATTTAAACTACGTAATTGACCTTCTATTGCAGTTTTAGCTACTTGCTAATTCTTGGGCTAATAAATCACACTGTTTAGGTCCTAAAATATAAATGTATTTTTTTTTCTATTTATTTATTTCTGCCATCCTCGTTGATTTTTGTGAACTGTTAGCTACTTCTCATGGTTTCAGGCTAATGCTAATTCTCAGTTGGCATTACGATGCTAACAATGCTAATGAGCTGCTTTTAAGCTATTTTTGCTATGAACCATGAGCTCTCTTGGAGTCGACTATTAAGCGACCACTTACCTTGATTCCCATTTGACTGCCTGGTGGTTTTAATGGAGACGTCTTTATTGCCAATTCCAGTTCTTTGCTAATTTAATTAGCTAATTTTCTTGAATTTTTTTTTTTTTTTTTGCAGTGTCTCATGTGTTGTTCCTGGTGCTTTGGTGTACCACAGACAGAGTCATGTTGGGTTGGTCTTTGTTTTGTGTTAGTGTTTGCGTAACAGGGGTTCAGTGCGTGTGTCTTCCACCGTAGCGTGCGGCGCCATCATCTGCACAGCCTGAACTATCACTGCATTAACATACAAATCAAACTCCACAGAAAGCTGCTTCCTTGCTGTGAGTGAATTTAATGGAAACGAGCATCAAATGGAGAAGACATTTCATCTGCACTGACCTGGCACAAACACCATCAATCAGATTCAGACATATTCCAAACCCAGTCCGTCTGTTTTTTTTCGTTCTGACAACACTTATTATTTTTAGGTCCTTTCTTTTATACACGCCATCTATCGTGGCTTTAAAATAAGTCTCTATAATTCTGTCGGAATCCCCATAGAGAGCTCATACCTGGACGCTTTCACAGTATCTTCCACATCGGTTGTTGAAAGTGGAACAGCAGAGGATCAGCCGCAGAGGAATGCCACGTCCTACTGATCCTTAATCTCCATTTATCTTTTCTTGCATATTACATCTCTGTGTGCACAAGTGACATTCCCGATGACTGCATTGTGGGTATTGTGTGTAGTGCAGAGTGGGAACAGCAGGATTGGGAGGAGGTTCTTTAACCTCTGGGGGGGGATGGAAAAAAAACCGACTAACTTTCAGGAGGCAGTAAATCTCTCTGATTAAACCCAGCTCTATGTGACGGCTCTGTTTGGCGTGACTGTGTCTGGGTGTTTGAGTCTGTCGTTCGAGGGACATTCAGAGACTGGTTTAAAAAAAAAAAAAAGAAATATCCATGGTAACCAACCCCTCTCTTTCTCTCTGGTTCTCTCTCTCACACACACACACACACACACAGTCATATGCATTAATATTAAAAGGCAGTGTGAGGTTTGAACTGCGCTGCAGAGGCTTCAAAGACAGCTGGGAAGGCTGAACTAAACATGCTGCATTTTCAGCCTTTAAGAATAAAATACACAACAGTCCAAAAGAGCAGTTCAATGACAGTGAGAAACTCTCTAAACCTAGAACCTGGACATGTTTAGACTTGAGAAATTCATGTTCGTTTATCTGTAGTCTGAGGTTTAAAAGTCTTAAATCACCATCAGCCTGGTCCAATTTTTTAACCTTTAGTTCAGTTTATTTTAATACACGTTCAACAATTTTGCACATAGATAAAGGGCTTTAAAGAGACGTGTTGTACTACCGTCTAGAATAAAGAAAATTCCAATTCTTCTCACTGTCTTTGCTGGGAGCTAACAGCTAAACCCATTAGCATCTTCTTCTTATTCTACTGCTTCTTCTTTTTCGGGGAAAATGATACATCTAGCTCTTTGTTCAGGTCCACTTAACGCACAATCTGGCATTTGTATCAACTGACCCGAGAGGTTGTGCCAGATCTTTAATCTCAGTGATGTGTCAAAAGAAGAATCTCACGGCATTCCGAAATCAGTGGTTGCCGCTCGGCTGAATGTTCTGTTGGGACTTGTCATCTGTCACCATTTGCTTTCTTATCATTCCACTTTGTGAAATTTTATCAGTGCTATCTTTTTTTTTTTTTTCATGTTATGCGTGTGTGTTTTCAATCCTTGATATCTTTGAGTTTGTTTAGTTAGGGTTTGATTCACGGAAGGCTCACATTTTTCAGATGAAAACATTCTCCGGAATGACTTTCAGAGAATGTTTTCAGGTGTTTTGTGACTCGACTTTTCGTGATGTTTTGGTCCACTTGCTTGCCAAGCATCGGTGTTAAGTGGTTTAAGAAAACACCAACAAAGCAGCTGTCAATGCCTGTGAGTTCCTGTGTATAAAAATCCAGCTCACAGAGACGTTTTATCACAGGATTTAAAGAAGTCTCATGACCAGATGTGATTGGAAATATTTCTTTATTTAATTTTATTTTCCATCTCATCGTTCTCATTTCTCAACACTCATAAGATGGCGTCTTTGTATTAGAGATGGCTCAGAGATGTCTGTTACTAGAACAAACAACCTTCTGCTCCTGCGGACCGTCGTTACAGTGCAGCTGTTACCGTCTCCAGTTATGACAGAGCAGTCACCGTGGAGACACGTCTCACACCACACCACACCGTCTGTAAATCTGGCCACGACGTGGATGTATTTCTCCACCCTCACACCCTCTCGCTTTTTGTCTAAACATATGTTGTTGCACCGACTCATAGAAAATATCAAGAGCCGCCCTTATTTTCTGCCATTTTACTACAACGCTCCGGTGCAACTGTGTGAAATTCAAGGACGTTCTTAAAGAAGGAATTTCACAAGAAGTGCTCCGACTCTCACCCTTTATCTCTGTCACAGGTAGAAGAGAAATGAGGTCGGAGCCAAGCAGGCCACGGAAAACACCTGCAAACTGCCGTGAAAAATTCCAGGCTAGCTAGAAAACAACTGTTTGGAACTTTGTTATTCTTTTTTAGCCAAATCAAACATGTATCTTAAGCATTTTTTAAATCATTGTAATTATATATATAATTATATAGCTAGGCTATTTACTGTACATAGAATGTTTAAGCTAGTTTAGCTAGGTTTTTGCAATGTATATTATACCTACCTTTTAATGTTTTCTATCCTCTCGCAATGTTTTCAAATGTTCACAGATATTCTGCACCGTTTTATATATTTTTTACCAGGGTATACAAAATATATATATTTTATTAAGGCTTCAGTTACTTTATTCAAACCTAAATACTTTGTTGTGTTGGAATTAGAGCACTAATTACAAAGACATGTTGTGTTAGCTCTGGTTAGCTGTTTTTAGCTTGTGTGCTAATCTTGTCTCGTCTTGTGGAACAGTTGTGTCTTTTTGTCTGATAATGATTTGCTGATCATTATCAATATGTTTGGGCAACATTTAATTTACTCAATTCAACATTTAAGCTTTACATTTGTTATTTTTAAATAATTTGGAGGCTATACTGTAGCTAGCATCTGTGCCGTAAAACGTATGTGTATGTTTATGTGTGTATTCATGTGTGTGAGTCAGTATTGTTCATGGAATCAGCTGTGAGCAGCCGTGGCCGTGGAGGACAGACCCCTGTGTTAAGTGTCTTTTTAATGCAGCTGCTGCTGCGGCTGA
The DNA here is from genome assembly GCF_000523025.1 of Cynoglossus semilaevis. Classification (NCBI taxonomy): domain Eukaryota; kingdom Metazoa; phylum Chordata; class Actinopteri; order Pleuronectiformes; family Cynoglossidae; genus Cynoglossus; species Cynoglossus semilaevis. The sequence goes on along the minus strand of NC_024314.1, from coordinate 24,335,076 downwards.
TTGCAGAGGCCCCCACAGCCCCGCAGGGTGGGGGGGAGGGGGGGGTTATTACATACACACATACATACAAGTGCTGCCACATTTTTATTCATGCCTCAGGTCAGTTATTCTATCATAGTCTGGAGCCTCTACACACACACACACACACACACACACACACACACAGCACAAACATACTAAAACCTTCAGACACATGCCTTCCACTCTGTCCCAGTGGATCCATTAACTCTGGCAGCTAATTGAAACAGAGGGCGGATTGTAAATCATAAGGAGCTGGCAGCGGGCGGTTGGACCTAGTGATCACACAGCAGGAGGCGGGTAGACATCTACAGGCAGAGACGGGAGCTACACCTTCAGACGCCAGATTTGCCCCTGTTCTTCTTTTCTTTTTTTTTTATGAGTGGCTTCAATTGCAACGATCGCTGCTCTGGTTGTTTCAATTCATGCTGCTGCCGTTGACCTTTGTTGACCCCCACAAGTCTCCCATTTGATGTGACAGATGTGGAGTTTTCATTTTTTTTCAGCCTTACTCCAGATACCTGCATATTTATGAAAGGTTTGTAGAATTAGACCAAACAAAGAGAAAAGTTATTTCAATCTCTTACGACTTAATGTTTACATCAGGGAGATTTTTTTTTTTCATTTTTCTCTTTAAAAAAAAGCCTGGCCTCTGCTCTCACTGCAGTTATTAAATCCTTCGAACTTTTTGACTTCCCCTCGTATTTTGTAGTTTGTTTATTTAGAATCCCCATAACATTTTAAGGTGTCTTTAGCCTGGCTTGTCATTTTGAAAAGTCTCCCTCACTTTGTCTGAGTGGATTGCGTGAAAAGAATCTCTGTCAAACGTCAAACATAGGTTTTTGTTAGGAACCGAGTCAAACTTATTGTCTCCAGTGTTTACTCCAAGTAAAGCTCCTCTACCAGCGAATCACAAGGTCATCAGCTGACCTGAGTAAGAACCAATCAGCACAGCGCCCCCTTAAGAATCACAGGCTACTGTTTTTTATTATTATTATTATTCCACACCATATTGAGGTCAAATTTGTTTACTTAGGTCTGAAAAAACAAACGGACCACATCTAGCAATACACATATATGTTTGACGCAGAGAGTCTTTTTTGAATTTTATAAATTATTAATTTTTACATATAGGTTTTTGGCTGGTGAAGGGTACTCTATAGAAGGAATTCTCAATTTGTGGGGCTCTACCCAAAAGTGGTTCAAGGTCTAGCTTTCAGTCGGTCCCCAGCCTAAGTAAGAGACTTGCTTAAAAAGTGGTTCAAGGTCTAGCTTTCAGTAAGAGTAAGAGACTTGCTTTTTCACACTCCTTTACAGTAGGTGGCAGTAATACCCCTGTGATGTTGACACTGTCATTTCACATCACAGAAAACCGATTTTTGTTATCGTGTAACATCCAGGTCTTTCATATATTCTGTGTTTTTCTCCGTGTTAAATGATTATTTTTACAGTCAGGCCCAGGAGGTTATTTTAGTCCTGACTTCTCCCAGTTCTCCTCTCTTTCCTCCTCTCGCCGTCTCTCTGTCTCCCTCCTCTTCTCTGTTGCTGTGATGATGAAGCACTTTTAGATTTCTCCTCTAAATAATACATGTGTCTCATCTCTAGTCATTTATTTCTCTCTGGCCGTCCTTTCCACTGTTTATGCAGCCTGGATCCTGCTCATCTGTATCATGTGACATTGTTCCAAACCAGGGATCTCATTGTGCCGACAGCCAACCAGTGAAGGACTGGTTTAACTCATACTTGCCGAAGCAAATTGATTTCCGACCACATTGTCTGAATGTGTTAGTCTGCTCTAATGATATTGGATTAAGTCTTGTTTGAGTCTGGTTCTAGTCGGACTAACACAATTATTTGGTTTTCTGCAACGTCGGGTAAACACGCAGTGTTCAATTGACTCAACCTTGGCTAATTAATGGTAACTCACACTGGCGTCCACTGGCTTTCTTCTCTGAACCAACCTCGGTTTTAATGGCTTTGCGTCTAAATGGGACCGGCGGTCACATTTGTTTTGCTAATGTGAGATGAATGGAGCCACCTCTCTGGAGATTAGGGTAATGCATTCATGGACACGGACGGAGGCCCGTCGGCTGGAGGGGTAACGTGAAGGAGGAGGACCTTTTATTTGTGTCCCTTGCTGGAGGTAAAAGTAATAAAAGTGACTGGAAACAGTTTGGTTATTGATTAAAGGCTTTGTGTGTCCGGCAGGGCACGTTCATTTGTTGTGTATTCCTGGAGGAGTTCCTCACACGTGTCCGTTTATTCATGTTGCAGCGTGTGTGACACTGAGGTTAATATGAAGAATGAATTGATGTCTGGCTCTGATTATGTCCATTTGTCAACTATATTTTGCTTTCAGGAGAATGGACTGTCTTATTGTAGTGGACTGTCTTATTGTAGTGGACTGTCTTATTGTAGTCCACCATGTTGGACTTTAAAAACTCCTGGTAAATGAAGTTTTTTCTCCTTAAATGTGAACAGTTATTTTTGTAAAGCAAAATTTTTAATTTAAATATTTAGTACTTGGATTCAATTGGATTACATGCTGTAGTAGTCGGGAATTAAAGTCATCATACAGTAGGTTTTAATAGTTAGTTATTATTAGGGACTTTTTGCTGATTTTCCGATATGTCCGATATTGTCCAAACACTTAATTTCCGATTCCAATATCAACCGGTACTGATATATGTAGCCATTTGGCTATTATTGTTGGAAAAACAGATAACGATTCTTACCGATATTACATTCATATCTAAGCTAATATCGATTGGCCGATAATATCGGACATCCCTAATTATTATATCTTCTTCTTTTTACCATTTAACTTTCCTCCTTTCCCTGATTTATGTGGATAAACAGATGGATGCCGAACATTTAAAGGGACAATGCCAACATTTGGCACTGCCATGTCGTTGTCAGTTAGGCCCCTCCCACTGCAGTAACCTCCTGTCTTTCCCCATCGAGCCATTTTCTCTCCTGTCGACTTCATACATCTGCCTTCATCGTGGCTAAACAGCATTTTCACCAACAAATGGTCGATGGTTCCGATCGTCTGTGTCTTACGGTTAATCAGTTCCATTAAATTGCCTGGTTTGTACAAAAGGCACCGACTCCAATCTGACTAAATTAGAATAGACGAGAAAATTGCAAAATAAATAAATTGCAAAAAATATATATATGTAAGGGCTGAAGCCATAAAAAGGGATCAGACTCTGAAGGACACCTTAACGGTCACAGTCCTGGAGACGTACAGTAACTCATGTCAGGGCAGCGCCGGCTCAGAGTCACGTACTGTAGCGAGGCCTCGTGGATATTGTCTCATCAATACCTTTTAACTCAGCAGTGGCAGACAGGAATACCAATGAGACTGGGCTTATTTACAACCCGGGCAAGATTTACTGCACGTGGCCGTTGTCACGTTGTCACGTTGTCACACTTGAATTGTTGTGTTAAAAAAAAAAAAAAAAAAAAAAATATTGTGTCAGCTCAATCTGATCAGACAGGAATACCAATGAGACTGGGCTTGTTTACAACCCCGGCAAGATTTACTGCACATGGCCGTTGTCACGTTGTCACACTTGAATTGTTGTGTTTAAAAAAATATATATATTGTGTCAGCTCAATCTGATTATCTCGTCAACAATTGCTCTTGTCATGGATTTTGGTGGACTCTGTTGATTGATCTTTGTATTGTAGTCAAGTTGTTCTGGCACAGAGGCATTAAAAGACTTCAGCTTTAAATGTGCCATGTTTCGTGTCATATTCGTCGTGCTTGGATACCATCAGCAAACAACATCCTAACTTCTGGTCATCTGGTGTCTGCTCTTGCTGAGAGCTAACAGCATGTGCAGCACAGAGGCATTAATTGTTGACAACGAACAAAAATTATTTTTAAAAAAAAACAGCATTTGTTGATATGTTTACCTGGAATCTTTAGTTCCGTAAAGGTCTTGATGCTAATACAAACCGCTGCTTTTGTGTTGGTAATTTTCTTTAAGAACTTTTATAAACGATGGATTACGGAGCTGTGCTAAACATGGCGGCTATCAAGGCTTTGAAAATGGATTAAAAGAGATAGGGCTTAAAGATAAAGAGTTGAGGTATTTTTTATAGTACTACGTTTTGTATCATGTACTGTATCGTGTAGTGTTAATACACTGCTTTAATCCATACATTGATATTATATTGAAAGACAAAGCATCTGTCTCTGTTTAAACTAATTTACATTCACACAACACACAAAACCACTTCATATTTTTATCCAACCATTTGTTCTCCTTCTCTGGCTCCGCCCACAGCGTTTGATGTGATGACCTTAGACAGGCTAAAACACACACACACACACACACACACACACCAATGTGCAGATGGGCACACATCCAGGTCCCGGTCGAAGCCTCCAGCAGTCAGCAGACCTGCCCATATGGCTGGAAAAATGTGTGCAATGGTCCAAATATTGCAGGCCTGTAATTGGACAGTAGATGAAGTGGATTTTAATGACAGCTGTTATAGAGGGCTTTTTGGATGGTTCTGGAGATGTGCTCTTGAGAGCTAATTGTAAAATCTTATTTTTCATTTTGTGAAATAATTACAATAAAAAACTTTTTTTTTAAATGCAGTATAATTAAATTTAGCCTTGACATTGGACAGAGGTATGAAAGACATTGGGGCCAATTGGACAGAGGTATGAAAGACATTGGGACGACGTCTGAAGTAGAATTCTTCTTTTTTTCTTTTTTTTTTTAAATCTATCATTAAATTTACCGAAACACCACCAAATTAAGCAGCTCGCAGGGCTCATCTGTAACCTCATCAGATTAGCATATTTAATCCCTAAAACAAACAGCAGATTGTGTCAGGGCGCAGCAGGGGTGACACTGAAACGCAGAAGGTCCCTTCCCTTCCTGTTTTGTCACCTTCTGAGACGTGAGCCTTAGATTGTGCCCGCAGCAAACTGTTGAAAATCTCTTCACAGAAAAACAGGGATGCTCACTTTCCCTCAACAGGAAGAGAGGATGAAAAGACAGGAAATGAAAACGACTTAGTCTTTTTGTCAGGCCTGTGCTATTGAAGTGAGGGATTTAGGAGAATTAAGAGATACATGGGAATTTCCTACAGCGCGGTGAGACTTACGTCAAATTTAAACTGTCATTATGAAATAAAAAACACCATCAGAGGATTCACTTTGTGACCCAGAAACACCTCTGCCATTTCAGCACTCCGCCCGGTGGTAAACAGGAGGAACAATAGCACCAGTGTGGCGGTTGTAAAGGTGGCGGAGGCTGGACGCACGCTGACCGTCAGCACTTCACAAAGCCCCAGAGAAAAGCAGGCGCTGGGGGATTCTGCAAACTGTGCTGGAATCGCTGATCCCCTCCCAAAGGGAAAGCTATTTGTCTTCTTTTTTTCTTGTCAGTGTGTGTCAGTGTGTGTGAGTGTGTGTGTCAGTGTGTGCCTGCACTTGTAACAAATGCAAAGAGAGGCTTAGACGGTTTGTTTTGATAAGATGTCTGCGTGTGATCCGGTTTGGAAGCTCCTGTAGACAAAGAGGTTTGAATTATCGTTGGGAAGAGCTGGCGGCGGAGCAGACAGAGCCCGTCTCACCTTGACATCTGCTGCAGTGCACAGCTCTCTGATGTTGTCAGCAGTTGTCAACACAAAACTTTGTATTTGAGTCACACTAGAGTGTGTTTCTGTAGAGGCGCTGGGTCTGATTTTTGACATGGAAACCCTGGGCAGAACAAATATTTCAAGGCCTGCTGCTGGAGGGCCTTGAAACTGCGCTTGACATTTGGACATGTTTTTTTGGTCGTCCAGTCATTGAGATGTTGTCCTTCATTCTGGTATAATAATCCAAAGTTTGTTAAAATTCCTTTTTACAATGGTTCGTACTTTCGTATTTTGGAAAGTTCTGGTCACAAAACAACTTCTCTGTCATCCTGATGTTGAGCTGTTTTGTACAAAGGAGAATGGACTCTTCTGCACCTGAGCCAATGGCCTTGCATCTTGTCCTTGTGGTGAGCGAGTTTGAACAGGATGAGCTCCGGAAAAGTTCAAGCTGAACAGCCGTCAGATAAAAAAAAAAAAAAAAAACACTATTCAAAGACATAAAGAATCTGTTTTCACCCTGGCCCTGTCAGAACCGGGCACCTCTTCAGGGCCTCGGCGAGGCTAAGGTCGTATCACTGATGAAAAAAAAGAGAAAATTCTCATTCTACATACACGTTCTGATTTTCATGATATTTTTAGCTCATTGTCTCACTCTCAGGTCTATGTACGGTAATATAAACAATGACAACCTCCCACTTGCAGTTTGCAGTTTTTCATGAAGTATCTCAGCTTTGATCGCCTGAGATGCTGCTGAGAGCTGAAGTCTATTTGTTAATGTCTCCCAGCAGAGGTTTAAAGCCTGAGATTGTCAATAAATTATTCATTTTTTTTAGTAGACACTTAACGAGAACACACACTCCTGATGTTGAGCTTGACAGGTCAGGAGAAACATCAACAGAATTGAGAGATTTCAACTCTGTTCCTTGATTTTATTGCGTAGAAAACGTTGACAGGTCAGGAGAAACATCAACAGAATTAAGAGATTTCAACTCTGTTCCTTTATTTTATTGCGCAAAAAACGTTGATATCAAAATGAGAAATAAAAAAGAGAAACGTTCACAATTGAAAAGAATCACGTAGGACATTTTTAGAGAGACAGATCGGTGGAACAGGAAGTAGAGAAAGGACGTATGATGAGTTATCAAGACAAATGTAACGTGAGTCTTCGACCTCTTGGCTTTGACCTCTGAGTCAGTG